>NC_046611.1:15445915-15450915 GCF_900324465.2 Anabas testudineus
TTTAGGACCTATAACATTTCTGGTTGGTGTGTTTGAGGACACACAGACATTTGAGACCTAAGGCTAAAAACAATCACACTGCAGAAGGAAAGGCAGCAGGAGATGAGGAAGAAAACGTGAGCACTGTCATATTTGTGGTCCGCTGAGAGACTGGACTGTGGGAGGAGAGAGGGAGGTGACCCTGCAGAGTGTCGACCTCAGAGATGCTGCCGTCTAGACAGTTAATACCAGGGATCAACACACCGAGTGTTGAAACCTGCTCATTGTTGGAATCAAGATATTTGGTGTTGAAACTGGCGGCCATGTTGTGAGAGCCTCTGTCAACTCTGTTTATAGTAGAATTTGTCTTCATGGCTGCTGCTGCTGTGAGACACATCACACACGTACAGTAGATTCTTTTAATCATTTACAGCGACAGGGTGAAACGACGTGGCTCCTGTGGAACGACCTGGTCCACAGCTGTAATTGGTCATAAAATGGGATCTGATCTTCATCTAAGTCACAAGTAAAAACAAAGACGGTGTGGTCGAGCTAATAACACAAGATGATCACGTCTTTATTGAAAACCCTCATTACGCCTGGTTATGTGAGGTTCAGGTCTGTGAAATACAACACACACACACACACACACACACACATCCAGTTTTCACTGGCAGGTAACAAGTTGCAACAAAGCTACATCTGTACTGTTACTGAATGTAAACACTCTACACCTATGACATAGTAGTAGATGGACAAACATATACGTCCATAGAGTCACACTAGCTCGTCAGGTGAGGAGATGACAGGTGGCACAGATAGCTCTTCTCAACTATTTTTAGGACTTTTAAAGTCCTAAGTCCTTAAGGGAAGAGTGTTAATGAACTGACCTGGCCTGTTTAGTGCTCGGACAGGTCAGTAACCAAATTGACTTTGTTTAAATAACTGATCAAGTTTCCAAAGGTGAAGGTTCAAAGTACAGTCCAAACCTGTGTCTTTGATTTCTGGTTCAGAGGAAAAGCACAAATCCTAAACATAGAAAGTGTCACAAACAAGCAGAATGAACTCTGAACCCTGTGCTCTGCCTTCAGATTTGTACACTGTTTAGTCGGCTCCTCACCTCTTTTAATTTCTTTTCTTTCTGGTTATGGAGACAAAGAGACTCTAAGAAGGAAACAACCAAACCAAACTGATCTGGAAATTCCTGCAGTGGATTGTTTTCTAGCTTCACCCAGAGATGACTCACAGTGGGTAATGGCTGCATGCTCCACTGTGGATCACAGACACTGTTTAGGCACATGGATCAAATATTGCATGCAGACATAATTAGGGTGCAAACCTACAGAACACAAACTCAGATATTCAAGTATACACACGTGTATTTATACACCAAGGTCCACGTAGCTTTTATTGACTGTCAGAGATGATCGTTGAAGTAACTGATGCTTAAAACACATGGAAGCACACAACTAACAAAGTTTCTGCAGTGTAACTCGTTTACGTAAAATTAGCAGTTTGGACATTTTCATCTTTAACTTGCTATCATGACCATAGAGCAAAAAGAATCAGCTTTGGCAGGAACACATTAGCCACGAAAATCTTAGTGGTTTGAGCTAATTCTATGTGATTCATGCTACTTCATTGCCAGCTTCAACTTTTGACATTTAATTATAGCAGTCTCAGCGCTACTGTACACTATTTCATGCGCAATGTTTTCTCGTTATTGCAGAACAAGTTATAAAAAAAATCAAGTCCGAAGCCTAAATTGCAGCAGGAGCAGCAACACATAAATACAGTAAGTATGAGTTGAAGGGCACACACCGCTGTAAACTGTGGTCATCTACTAGAGACATGAACACACAGGGTTTAGTCAATGTCGAGCACACACACCGCTTGTACCTGTCGAGTAGATATACTGCATGCTCATTCAGATAGTTCAGAGGGCTGGAGTGTGGAGTGTTCCAGTAAATAGACACAGCCCCGGCCAAATCTGCCGGTAGAAAACAGAGGAATGATGACACTGACAAAATGTGGTTATATTGTTAGA
The DNA here is from genome assembly GCF_900324465.2 of Anabas testudineus. NCBI lineage: Eukaryota > Metazoa > Chordata > Actinopteri > Anabantiformes > Anabantidae > Anabas > Anabas testudineus. Next base: position 15,447,942 of record NC_046611.1, read on the forward strand.
GAAAAAGTTACAGAATGTCCCTTTAACGTCAGTTCATGTGTGAGTAGTTAAACGTGTATTTGTCAGAGTCTCTGCTTGCCAAACCTTCTGTGGTCTGGAGTCAGAGGCTACTGTTAGAGCAGTAAACACACCAGGACAACAACACACCTCCTTCCAGGAATGAACCTTGTGTGTGTGTGTTTTCTTGTACAAAGCCCAGATGACCTCATGCAGAGAGAAACCCACAAAGTCAGGACACTGTTTTTCTTCACAGTTTTTCACCTCAACAACATTAGTTCCTTCCAGATCCAAGGGAAAAGGTCAATAGATGCAAGACAAATAACTGAGACGTTCACTAGGAGTTGTGTTGTTTTCAGATTAAAGGTCAATTAAAGGTTCAGAAACCTCTGAACTTAACTTCTGAACTGTGTTTACTGATATTGGACTGAACTGGACCTGCTGTCACTTCTGTTTTATACTCTCCTGTTTCTGTTTTCCTTGAGGTGAAGTCTACATTTGTGGGATGGACAAACATCTTTAAGTCAACGTCAAACATTCTTCTCTCCCCCAGATGCCTCAATAGATCTGTAGTGTGTGGCAAACTGATGATTACAGCTCCACGATAGAGTCACTCATCGCATCCTCTATTATTGCTCGGTTTGGCAACGTCTCTACTGGTGACGAGAACACCGCAAGCTACAATCAAGGTAGTCAGTAAGATCACTGATGTGCCTCATCTGCCCCACACTTTTCATAAGAGGGAAATTTCCGAGGCCTGAGTCATTTTGCAGTCTCCTCCGCCCTCTGTCAAGTGTTGAGCCACTGATAATTTAAAGGAAATCACTGTGATGAAAAATATTTTCGTGATGGAAAAGAATCTTTCTCTTCTCTCAGGAAATGTTTGACGTTTCTCATCAACAGTAACCGTAGATAAATGAACATTAAATAAATCTGTTTTCATCCATCGATCCATCCGTCAGCTGCCTCCTATCTGAGGTTGGCTCACGGTGGCAGCAGGTTCAACAAGGTAGCGAGTCCTCCTGGGGCATTTCTACACAGATGTGATATATAATTTGTCTTCTTCTGCTTCAATGTCTCTTACAGTCTACCTACAGATGTGCCCAGTATTCCTCTAATGTGAAGTGCCAAGGAAGCATCATGATCAGATTCTGGCTCCATTTGACATGCAGCTCTACTGTCCCTGCAGATGTAGCACTGTGTGCTATCTCTAAGTTTGAGCCCGGCTCATCTGACTGAACTGAAACTGCTGTTGAGTCTGGCTCAACAGCAGCAAAGAAGACAAGTACTCATGAGTGTCGTTTTGAGAAACTCCTCTCCTGCATCGTTGAATAAAACCATAGAGAAATGAATGTAAACAGAAACTGTAAATGAAAAGGATGCAACGTGCCAAGATGCACAAACAGTGGACTTAGATGACTGATGAGTCCAGGTTTGGATCCAAACAAAGAACATATAGTACAGATGCAGAACTCATTAAACGATGATGCCTGCAGAGGAATGCCATTCCCTCTGGGCAATGACAAAATGATTATTTGGAGAAGAATGTAGCTGCTGTGATGGCTTGGCCAGATTCATCAGCAGAGCTGTGTTCAAATATGCTTCAATGAGTTGCTCACTCTTTCTGTCTGTATTGTGATATATTTCCAACTATTTGATTGAATAAAAAATGACAAAAGAGAGAGACCCGAAGAGAGCAATCCACTTTTTTCAGAACTGTAGCCCCAGAATTGGAGATGTTGACTTTCACCCCAGCTGCTTCACACTTGGCTGTAAACTCCCATAAAGTATGCAGAAAGTCACAGTGACCTACATCTTAATGCTTCATTATTTGATGACCGGCAGCATCTGTGGAGTCAAACTGTGGTTTCTGGTTAGTAAGTTTAGTTTCTCTGGTTCAGTGGTTGATTGAGCTGCTTGTTGAACTCCCATTAATAAGAAACATCACATTTATTAATGTTGTGTTCCTGTCATCTGACATTATCTTTTCAAGGAGGTAATCGAGAATTACTATGACAATGTTGCAGCATGCCAACATTTCTGAAAAGGAGAAACTATTTAACATAAAGTGATGTGGACGTGATGTTAATGTTGCTTTTACTTCATGTACTATCAACTGAAGAAGTACGTTTAAGAGTTGTTGACAGTCAATTAACAAAACTAGACATTGATTAAATAGATGATTTAGCCTGAACATTGTTTTAGCCTCTGAATCACAGCGAAAGGACCAATAAACAACACATGTAACCATGGTAACAGCACACAATTAAAAATAGTGACAGCTGTAATAATGCAAGTTGTATACAACAAAGATGGCGACAGCTCAGCAAATATTACTAATGTAGCATGAAACAGTCTGAATGTGATGAAAATACAGCAAGAATATGTTTAGGTTTTGTTTTTGCTCATGCTAACAATCAAACTGATCAGCTGTCACATAGAAGCTGTTGATTTAAAGCAAAACAAACTAAAACTATTTCAGATCTGAGACAAACGTCCACTCAGTGGATGAACTGATTAGAATATGAATGTGGAGACAAGCATGTAAACTGTACTAACTCAGTTTGACATGTTTGATGTTTTACCTGGTTACAACACAAACGTTCTCAGTGAAAGCAGAATAAATGCAATAAAGTGATGACTGCAGCTTTAGTCGAGGTTCAAGGTGAGAAAGGACGGAAAATATGAGATGATGAACTGACTGTCTGCAGCGTTCCAGTGTGTTCATTCTGCACGACAGGTAAAAATAACCGAGGTGTGGCCTGTTGTTACTAATGTTACACACACCTGGCTGTCTGTACCTGCTGTAATGAAGCCACGGGGAGCAGCATGTCTCTGCTGTCTCATATTGTAAGACATCGTTATTTTAGCAACCGCCCACGTTACCTCACTCACTGGCTGTGTGTTTGTGTGGTGTTGCGTCATTAGGATTCCCCCTTGGAACAAACTGCTGCCAGTTTATATCAGCCTGGGTGTG
>NC_046611.1:15755915-15890971 GCF_900324465.2 Anabas testudineus
CACGCACCCCCACCACCAATGCTGACCTCAGCAGCTGCTGGTTTTTTGAAGCTTTACAGGAAATATTGGATCTTTGACTTGATACTAACTATATTTAGTCCAATCCTGCTGAAAGCAGCATGGACTGACTCCAACCCTCTACTGACCTCAAGGTTTCCAGTCTACAATGGGGACTCTCCACAAGATCAGACAGCAGCTTAACATCTGAATCCTGCAGCTTGTTGTTCCTCAGGTCCAGTTCTGTCAGATGGGAGGTGTTGGACTTCAGAGCAGAGACCAGAGAATCACAGCTGATCTCTGACAAACTGCAGGAATCCAATCTGAATAAAGAATAAAACAAAGATAAAAGAATACAAAACATTTATTGATGTCATCTTCTAAATAAAGTTGAGTTGAATTAAACTGATAAACTCAGATAAACACAAACAGAACACAGACTAGATTTTGGCCACCATCACTTTCATTATAAAGGCTTTAGGAAAGAATCTATTCAGTAAGAACAGAAAAGAATTAATATATTATGAATTATTTACGATACAATTCTGTCTCTGTGTTTCCCTGGACCCTGATATGCAGTGAAATGGAGGCTAAGAGGCAAGAAGGCCTGAAAGAAGTCCTCCTAGTTCAGCAACCCAGATCAGGACCAGTCCTGAATGAAAAGCAGCTGAGAAGGAAGGAGGATCAGAACTTTCCACAGCAGAGGAAACAAGTTTAGTTACAGACTGATGTGGTTTGTAACTCTATGAAGAAGCTGTGCTAAAGGAAACTAGATAACAGATATTGGTAAAATCAAACTTCAGTAGGGTAGAAATCTGCAAAACAACGAGTCAACGCTGAGCAAAGGGTTGGTTTTATTTACAGTGGAGTGAGCCTGTGGTCTGTATGTGAATGGCTTCTAAACAAATGATCTAGTAACATATTGGTGATATGTGATTACATATTAATATAGGTACAGTAAGATTCTGTTAGTTAAATGCTCTCATCAAATGTCTGGGACAGTACAATGTAAAGAGAAAAGCCAAGGACCTTCAGAAGAATCAGACCCCAGTGGCTATCAGAGGAAGATACAAGGACGCAGACAGGACTGATGTCAGATGGGGGGACGACTCAGTACCTGTGCCAGACTACTGGGACTGTACCTACTCCTACTCACACTAAATGTTATTTCCATAGAAGCTTTACAGTCCGTACAATAATTACATATTCTGTACTAGACCCTTGACTCAGATAAGGAAACACAACAAAGGTCTGTTTATTTATTAATCTCAGTAAAGAACTAAAAATGGGGTCTGACCTCAGAGTCTCCAGTCTACATTGTGGACTCTCCAGAAAACCACACAGCAGCTTCACTCCTGAATCCTGCACGATGTTGTAGCTCAGCTCCAGTTCTGTCAGATGGGAGGGGTTGGACTTCAGAGCTGAGGCCAGAGACTCACAGCTGATCTCTGACAACCTGCAAGAAGTCAGTCTGAAAAAAGGAAAAAACATGAAGCTAAAATCAAAAACCAAATCACATATGTCCTAATCAATGAACTTCTGTCTAAAATCAGTAAAGTCGCTTTGTCATTCTCTCACTGTGAATCATCATAATATAACGAGTTGGTGGAAACATTTGGCTGTGATAGTTAGTAATACTAGAAAGTAGTATATGTGACTGTAGGTCGAGTAAATACAAAATGCAGGTTTGAAATGATTATTTAGTTTATTAAGGGGAATAAAGTTTTCCAAACCACCAATCCAGTGGTTTCATAGACAACATAACTGTACAACCAGTGGCTAAAGATAGCTGACAGTGTGATCTCTCTTCAGCTGCAATGATGGCATGAATTTCAAAAACACAACATCTGGTACGCTGCTATGTTGCATTTACCTTCTTATAACAACATCAACAAAAATATTAGTTTTACCAGCAACAACAACAAACCAACAGTTAAAATCAATATTGAAAAAAACACTTGAACTGACCTCAGAGTTTCCAGTCGACAATTTGGACTCTCCAGTCCAGCGGACAGCATCTTCATTCCTGAATCATGTAGCCTGTTTCCACTGAGGTCCAGCTCTCTCAGATGGGAGGAGTTGGATTTCAGTGCTGAGACCACAACTTCACAGTGAGTTTCTGAGAGTCCACAGTGAACAAGTCTGTGATGCAGAACATATCAAGTTGAAAATAAAATAATAATCTGACAATGAAATGACAAAAAACTGCCCTAATGAATTTTGTTGACAAAGCAAATTAGTGCAGCTGTAGCTGAGGTGAACAGTTATTCAGGCATTGAACTAATTCATGTTTCTGTGTCTGCTGCATGATATTAATCACATTTTGTGTTGAAGTGGACTCAGTGCAGCCCAAAATAGATTGTGGACTGTTGATTGGTCAAACTGTGAATGTACTGACTCGTACATTAGATCATTAAGATAGATGCTCATTTCATGCAGGTGTTGATTTCAACATCCTTAAAATTGTTATTGTAAAATGGTTTCACATAAACATTTTAATATTCAGTCCTGTTTATAGGATGAGGATAGTGGTTGTTTATATTTACATGTGTTCATGTGTATTTATGCATTAGTGTTTGTATTTCTGTGTGTACAGTATGTGTATGATTTATGTATATGTACAGTAGAAGTATGTTCATGTGTGGATGTTAATATATGTTTGTATATATGTAGTATTTTCTTTTCCATTTTTTAAAATGTTTTTTTCTCATCTGATTCAACCGTCTAAGGACAGAGGGTGTTGTTGTGGAGCAGTGTGTAAAGTCCACTGGGTCAAAGTTCACATCTGACAGTTTAAAGGTCAGATGTGAACTTATTTCTACAGCAAAACGTTCTGTAGAAATAAAACTGACACTGCTGTTGCTTCCTGTGATCATGCTGTCGTGTTTTATATTGTGCATGATGAGAATGTGTACTTGTATGTTCTCAAATTGTAGTATGAGTAGAAGTACATGTGCTGTACTGCAGGTACAGAGGCTGCAGCTGTGTCTTATCCTCATGTTGGTGATCACATCTGGACTCACCGAGCCTTTCTGCAGTTCCTCACAGCTGGAATCAGTCTCTGTTGTCCCTCCCACGATGTGTTGAACTTCTTCAGGTCCAACTCATCCAGAACCTCCTCTGACATCTGCAGCATGTAGGCCAGAGCTGAGCAGTGGATTACAGAGAGGTACTTGTCTGATCTGTTCTCTGACTTCAGGAACTCTTGGATCTCCTGATGAACTGAGTGGTCGTTCATCTCCATCAGACAGTGGAAGATGTTGATGCTTCTGTCAGGAGAGATGTCACGACTGTTTATTTCCTTTAGGTTATTAATGACTCTCTGGATGATTTCTGGACCGTTCTCTGTCTGACCCAGCAGACCTCCTAAGAGTCTGTGGTTGGACTCCAGAGAGAGGCCATGAAGGAAGCGAACAAACAGGTCCAGGTGACCAGTTTTACTTTGGAGGGATTTTATCAAGGCTTTCCTAAGGAAGGCATCCAGAGTTAGGTTAACTGTGTAGTTGCAGTATTTCCCCACAAACTCCTCCAGTGCTTCTGTCTTCTTATTGTTGTAACAGTGGAACATGTAGACTGCAGCCAGAAACTCCTGAATGCTCAGATGAACAAAGCAGTAGACTGTTTTCTGGAAGATCACACTCTCTCTTTTGAAGATCTCTGTACAAACTCCTGAGTACACCAAGGCCTCTGTGACATCAAGACCACACTGCTCCAGGTCTTCTTGGTAGAACATGATGTTTCCTTTCTCCAGATGTTCAAACGCCAGCCTCCCCAGCCTCACAAGAACTTCTCTGTCAGCCTCTGTCAGCTCCTGTGGACTCGTCTCATGTCCCTCATCATACTTGTTCTTCTTCCTCTTTGTCTGAACCAGCAGGAAGTGTGAGTACATGTCAGTCAGGGTCTTGGCCAGCTCTCCTCTCTGCTCTGTAGTCAACATGTGCTCCACAACTGTAGCAGTGATCCAGCAGAAGACTGGGATGTGACACATGATGTGGAGGCTCCTGGATGTCTTGATGTGTGAGATGATTGTGCTGGACAGCTCTTCATCACTGAATCTCCTCCTGAAGTACTCCTCCTTCTGGACGTCAGTGAAGCCTCGTACTTCTGTTACCCTGTCAACACATGTAGGAGGGATCTGATTGGCTGCTGCAGGTCGGGAAGTTATCCAGACCAGAGCTGAGGGAAGCAGATTCCCCTTGATGAGGTTTGTCAGCAGCACGTTGACTGATGACTCCTGTGTGACATCAGACACAACCTCCCTGTTGTTGAAATCCAGTGAAAGTCTGCTTTCATCCAGGCCGTCAAAGATGAACAAAGGTTTACAGACAGCCAGCTCCTCTGCTGTGACCTTCTGTAATGTTGGATGGAAAACATGGAGCAGGGTGAGAAGACTGTACTGCTCATCTTTGATCAGGTTCAGCTCCCTGAATGAAAGCAGAACCAGCAGACTGACATCTTGGTTTTCCAAGTCCTCTGCCCAGTCCAGAGTGAACTTCTGCACTGAGAAGGTTTTTCCAACACCAGCGACACCATTCGTCAGAACCACTCTGATGTGTGTCTGTTGGTCAGGTAAGGCTTTAAAGATGTCGTGGACCTTGATTGCAGTGTCATGGAGGGTCTTCATCTTGGAAACTGTCTCCAGCTGTCTCACCTCATGTTGGGTATTAACCTCTTCACTCTGTCCCTCTGTGATGTAGAGCTCAGTGTAGATCCTGTTGAGGAGGGTTCCACTTCCTGGTTCATCACTTCCTTCAGTCACACATTCACATCTCCTCCTCAGACTGATCTTATGTTCATCTAAAACCTCCTGCAGACTAACATCTGCTGAAAGACAAGAAACTATGTGAGACTGAAGAAAGAGAATCTGGTGATTATTTTTATCAGATACAATAAAAAACAAAGAAATTCAACAAATCTCTCTTATGTCAGATATAAAAAATAATAAACATCAGCAGACAGATGTTCAGTCTTACTTTGTACAGTGTTGGTCTGACTGGCTCTCTCCAGTCCAGGTCTGGTTCTGGATCTTTTTCCACACTGGGGACAGGAGGAGTCTCCTGATGAACCAGACTGGTCCCAGTATGAGGTGATGCACTGTCTGCAGAACCAGTGTCCACAGCTGGTAGAGACTGGATCCTTCAGGACGTCCTCACACAAACCACAGTGGGACAGCTGCTGCTCCTCCACACAAACAAGACTCTTCTTCCTGTTTCTGTGGACACAAAGAAAACTTGCAGTCTGGAGACAGTGAGTGAGGAAGTTGTTCTTTTCTCAGGGACTTCAGAAGAGACTGATTCCCATCAACACTTCTGGATCTAACAGGATCTTTGGAGTGAAACAAACACTTGACCTGTTTTATCAGCTCAGTTTATTGTTTGTTTATGATTCTTAAAATTAAAAATGTACTTTATGCTGTGAAATCAAACACTGATGTTGCTTCTCTGTCTCTGATGACATTAACACCAGCATTTAGAAACAGAACAAAAAAGTCTCTTACTTTGTGTCTGAGGGTCTAGACGTCACATCGCCTAAGGTCAGAGGTTCTTCTTTGGAGTGGTCACTCTCTGTAGACACACAGCTGGAAACTGCAGACTCTGCTCTGTCCTCCTCTTCCTCCACACAAACACTCATCTTCTGGACTTCAGTCAGTCAGAGATAAACCAGCAACACTGACTGTGAGCTCAGAACAAGCATCAATCAAGAATCCAATCTGCTCAACACTCACATAAAGGAAATCTACGCACAAGGATGCATCTCCCTGTTTTCTCCCAGTTTCCATTTGTATGAACAGCAGCAGATTCTCTCTTTTTTACTCTCTACAGTCCTGAAACGTACTCAGAGACTGTGACAGTAAAATAATCATGTTGTATTAACACTCACCGACCTCAAACGTCACTTTTCCTCCTACTGCTCTGTTCGCTCTAAACAGAGTCTGAACTAAGTGACACAAATGGTCAGTTTCAGTTCCTCCTCTGTTCAGTTCCCATCAGTGTCAACTCGGGATTTCCTGACGTCCCCCTGACTCTTCTCCCTTTACACAGTTCAGTTTTTAAAAACCACAAATGTTCACTGAACAACACTCACTGCTGTAATGAAACCATTAACAGAATCCTTAAAGACACGTCCAAATATCTGGAGAAAAACTAATATTCTGTTTTAAATGTGCTGCAACTTTTCTCTAATGATTCTAACAAACATTTGAGTCAAAAGGACAAATCACCTCATTGAATTAGTAACACCCAGATCTTGTTATTCTGTGGATCAAACACCAAAATGTCTTTATTATTGACTAAAGGTTTGAACTTTGATGCTTCTAGTCCACAGCATTTATTGAACAGCTGGACTCAGCTGCATCACAGGTTCAGTTTTAATGGTCTGAAGACTCCACAGCAACAAACTGTGAAGCTGTTTCATCCCAAACTCAGCAGGAGTTTCACAACTCGTCTGCTGTTGGTGGTTTTCTGTTAGAGAGAAAACCCAGTTTGTTGAACTAGACGTATATGAACCTTCAGAAAATCTGATCTGAACAGAATCTGATTGAGGAACGATGAAGAAAATGGACGCTGGTCTCACTGAAGCAGAATCGTCTCCTCTCTTGGATCAGATAATGAAGCTTTATTGTGAAAACAGAGAAACGGAGCAAACGTTTCCATCCAGAAATCCCACAGTGTCTTTTGGCTTTTAGAGGTGCAGCAGTGGAAAGGTGGAGGAACAGAGAGAACTGTTGTTGTCTGGATTTGATCCAAGTGAATATTGGGAATAAAAGTTCAAACTAAAAGTTGTTGGTGTTCATCATTAGTCTCCTAAAGAGAAAACAAAGAGGCACCAAACATGTTGAGTGTGTGTGACACCACTCAGACTGTGACGGCACCAGTGTTGGAGAAAAACCTTCCCTTGGTTTATTTCACATTACAAACTCTCAGTCCTGCATCACCAGGATCAGACTATCACCTGGGATCAGTCTATCACCTGGGATCAGACTATCACCTGGTCTTCTTCTCTGTGTTCTACTGCAGAGTGTAACAAATGTTTTTCTCTCAGTGTTAAAGTTCATTAATAAACAAACTGTTCAATTCAGAGGTGGTGGTAACAAGTTACATTTACTCAGTTACTTGTACTTCAGTAACTTTACTGAATAATCTGTAACTGTTGGAGCAGGTTTGATGCTGCAGACATTTTACTGTTACACAAACAAACATGTTGAAGAAAAATCAAAGACTAAAACACTTGAAATATTTTGATCTGTACAAACAATTGTTGCTCTACAGTAAATGTGTCGTCGTTTCATTGTGAAGTTGTGATTGTTTGAATTAGTGCAGCAGTGTGTGTGTCTCTGTGTGTGATGGTTGTTTGTCTGAATGAACTGCTGTGTTTTTACTGAACATATGTGGTTTGTTGTCAGGTCTCTGTTGATCTCAGTGAGATTTCCTGATGAAATCAAGCTGAACACAACAACACAACATGAATGGAAGCTAATGGAAACCTGGGTTTTGTGATCACACTGATGAAAATGTCTCTAATGATGTGATCAGTAAGTTCAGCTTCTTTCTCTCCACTGCTCGACCTCAGGTTACACTAACGTCACACACACGACCATCTTCCATCAGTGTGACTGTGAAGTGAGGCTCCAACTATCAGCTGTGTTACCTGTGGACAGGAAGTGACAGGGAGCAGCCAGCAGGGGGCAGCACATCATGACCACAGCACCAACAGAGGAGCTTCATCACATCAGATGTTTTCAGAGTGAAGTCACACACGAGGAAAAGTGAAGAGAAACTTTCAAACAGCAGATCATCAGCTACGTCACACAGTCTTAGAAATCTGGGAACTTCACCTCAAACTTCGGTTTCATCCAGTTTTTCTAATGACACTTTTCAGCAGCTGTTTGTAGTTCAAACTGAGCCTGGTTCCAACTAAAGAGTTCACTAAGTGACACTTTATCAGCACTAAATGAAACCAGTTGTTCTGTAGACATGAATCAAAGTGTTTGATCATTGATGACGTGTTCACAGTGAAGAGTAGAAGTCAAAGTGTTTGCTGTTCCACACTTTCCATGTGTCCACTCTAGTTTGAAAGCAGAGTTTCTAACAAACAGAGGGAGAGTTCACCACTAAATAACATCATGATGATCAGAGTTACATGTGAATCCTGCAGGATTCCTGACAGTGTCCATGATTTTACTCTGATTCCATCACTGCAGCTCAGAATAACTGGACTCTGATGATCAGTGAAAATCAAAGTACAGAGAGAAAAACCCAGAGTGAACAGAGCCAGTTAAAAAGCAGCTTCATGATCCATCAGACCACGAGACAACAGTTCACATGAAGCAGATCACAAATAATCAGATGTTATGATGTTTAATTTGAGACATTAAAGGTTCATTTAAACTTTATTCATAAAACTCCAACAGCTGCTGTTTTAAAAGCTGAATTTTTACCTCTGAAGGTTTGAAGGTTTTTATTTTAAATGTTATTTTCCTAATTCTGACAAATCAGCATTTTTCAGACTGTTTATTCTTATTTTTACTCTAAATGTTCTTCATCAAATGAATTCACTGGTTCTTCGTGTGAACTTTGTTCAGACGTATGAAACCAAAGGAACGTGTTGTTCTGTAAAGAGCTGCTGCTTTAAAGTCAAAGTTCAGCTTCAGGAAACTGATTTAATTGTTGTTCTGACGACTAGAAGTCGACTTGTGTTTTATGTTGGAGACAAAGCAGCAGTTTGTTTCTAATCTGAAGTTTGATTTAAATTAACTTGATGTTAATTACTTCATGTGTATCGTCTCATGTTGATGGAGCAAATAAAGAAAATGAAGGATGTATTGATTTGTCTGAAAACACAAAGTCCTTCCTGTCGTCAGCTGCTTTAGTTGAGTCAGGAAACAAGTCAGACCTGATGATCCACTATGAGTCCAAAAACTTCAGCTCACAGTCAGATGATCAGAGAAGCAGATAAGTGACGTCTGATTTTCTGGAAATGTGACTGTTAAAAACTAAACTTCAAGTCAAACTGAAGTAGTTGTTGACGTCCCTGCTGAGAACTAACGGATGAAGTCATGAAGTAACACAGGAAGTAACATGTAGTAACTTACAGACTCACAGATCAATGTATGGACAGTGATGGAAGAAGAAATCAGATGTTAACTAGAGTTAAAGGAGCATTACAACAAGAAAACTTAATATGTTACAAGTAAAAGTCCAACTTTATGTTTAATGATGAAGAAATTTTATTTAAAGCATCAAAAGTAAAAGTATCATGATGGAGAATGAACCCTGTCAATGATTATTGGATCATTATTAGTGAACTATTAACAGAGTTTCTACAGATATTAACAACTGAATTCACTTCCTTCAAAATAAAAGCTCAAGAAGGTTTTCCAAAGTCTTCAGTTTCATTAACAAAGATGTTTCATCTTTTTCGTCCTGTAGACAGAAACATTAGAAGTTAAGAAGCTCAGAGACTCATAAAGAACAAAAACCTATTTACAAATGTTTTCTTTATGAATTATCCATGTTTACATTTTCTGCTGTTTATCTGAGTCCACGTGTGGATGGATCATAAACAACTCTGAGTCTCTCACTGGTTCCTCCAACACATCAGGACTCTGGTCCTGTTGATGGGTCCAGATCAAGCCAATTAATATTAATGTTACTAGAAATTAGTGTTCTATGAAGCTTAAATGTGATATAAAGGTCCATAAATTCATGTTCATAATAAATCACTGTAGAACCTGATGTTTCTTTCCATCAGTCTTCAGCTGCTGTGATCATGTGTTGTGAGCTACAACATCAGAAATCTACTGGTTGATAAATACAGTCGACTACAGTTGGTGCAGCTTCAGAATATCTGAACGAAGAAAATAAAGACTGAATAAAATCCAGGTGGAGGGGGAGGGTGGAGGAGAATGAATGGATGTTTATCAGTGTGTCCGCAGAGACTGTGTAGAACAGGGGTATTCAACTAAAATTGTAAGAGGTCCGGTTACACAATATTTTTTACAAGCAAAGGTCCAGAAGATTATAATGTCTAAGTATTTACTGCAACATATTATCAAGTAGCCTGCATGTAATCAATACTTGACTGTCAAATCAAATTAATTCAGTACAATTCAAAAACCTTTTGACTAATTTATTGTTATGTAACATCAAACTGAGCATGTGGCTCCAGATCCTGGTGGACTGGTCATACTGGGCTCTGAGACTAGCAACTTTCTGTGATCGCACTTCAGATTTGAGTGGGTACGTGTGTTCAAAACCTTTGTGTTTTGTCTCATAATGCCGGTGACATTGGCTCTTTTAATAAGAGCCACAGTTTCTGAACATAGCAGACACTGGTTTATATAGTCACTGTCCCCTCTTCTCTTTTTGGACATTTCTATATTTATCTCTTCCTCTTTAAGTCTCACCATCCTTTTATCAACTCTTACCTCTTATCTCTCTCCTCTCTGTCGTCTGTCTCTCTCTCCTCTCTGTCGTCTGTCTCTCTCTCCTCTCTGTCGTCTGTCTCTCTCTCCTCTCTGTCGTCTGTCTCTCTCCTCTCTGTCGTCTGTATCTCTCTCCTCTCTGTCGTCTGTATCTCTCCTCTCTGTCGTCTGTCTCTCTCTCCTCTCTGTCGTCTGTCTCTCTCCTCTCTGTCGTCTGTCTCTCTCTCCTCTCTGTCTCTGTATCTCTCTCCTCTCTGTCGTCTGTCTCTCTCCTCTCTGTCGTCTGTCTCTCTCCTCTCTGTCGTCTGTCTCTCTCCTCTCTGTCGTCTGTCTCTCTCCTCTCTGTCGTCTGTATCTCTCCTCTCTGTCGTCTGTCTCTCTCCTCTCTGTCGTCTGTATCTCTCCTCTCTGTCGTCTGTCTCTCTCCTCTCTGTCTCTTTATTTATTAATTTTTTTCCAACACCAACTTTCTCTCATCTACTGTTGAGTCGCTAATTTTCCCGCCTGTGATCCACAGAATCGATTGGCTAAGTGAAGTCACGTGGGATGGCTTCACTCCCATTCAACTGGCCAATGCGTTCTCGCGTCCACTAAATAACTACCGTAACTATCTCAATAGCTGCGCCCTTTAAAATTACGTTGTCCCGCTAGATATGAAATCAAAACGTTTGGTTTGGTCTGTAGCTCCGGGTCCGTGTGGGACAGCTTCTGGGTCCGGATCCGGACCGCGGTCCGCATTGTTAGTGACCCCTGGTGTAGAAGAACAGAGCAGCAGCAGATCAGTCCAGATCCACTGATGATCCTCTGTCAGATCCAGACCAACACACAGGGATGATGGTGGACTTGACATCGTGTCTGACAGTGGAGCTGTTCTCAGAGCAGTTCACACTGCAGCACGGACAATTCACTTTAATATTTATTATTGTCCTCACTTCCACCTGTAGAGAGAATCAGAGAGAACAGATTAGATCAATGAGAGTTTCCAGAGACTCCCTTCATCAGCTGTCAGTCAGTGATGCAGCACATCCAGTAGAAAGAGCAGCAGAGACTTCAGTCCTGTTCAGAGCTGTGTAGTGTCGCCAGCTTCCTTTCAGCTCTCATGTTAACGTATCGGAGTGAACACACTGAGCTGGAAGCTCACAGACCTGCAGAGACTTTTAGCATCAAGTCTGTTTATTCTGCAGATTTCATCAAGTCCACAGTGGAAATAAACTGCTGAGTCATCAACGCTTCATTACTGCACCAACAGTTTAGTGATGGATTTCCTGTTGCTCCATGTGAACTGCTGTTTCATTTAAAGACAGAGTCACTGTGTGTTGATCAACATCTTCTCTGCTTTGGAAACATCAGCTGACAAATAAACATGGAGGCTGTCCCTGTGTCATTAGTTTGGTCCAGATCTGTTCAGTGGCAGAGACTTCAGCAGAGGTTCAGGTCTGTACAAAGACCACATCATTACCAAAGGTGGTCTTGGTTTAGTGAAATAAGAACCAGTGGTTTGCAGAGTTCAGTCAGACTGATTTTAGAGCTGTGACAAAGATGAAACTGATCAATAGTTTAGAGTTGAAATGAAAGAAAAAACAGTTTCATATCAGATTTGATGAATGAGAACCACTGTCTCTATACATCTAGTAAGAATAATAACAACAAGCATCTGGCTGATCTGATTGGCTGACTGTTCTCTCTCTGTCTTTCTGTCCGTTCTCCTCTCACAGCTTCACTGAGGAATGCAGCAACTGAGAAGGATAAAGATTTACAGGAAATACTGGACCTTAGAGTCTCCAGTCTACATTGTGGACTCTCCAGAAAACCACACAGCAGCTTCACTGCTGAATCATGCAGGTTGTTTCCACTCAGGTCCAGTTCTGTCAGATGGGAGGGGTTGGACTTCAGAGCTGAGACCAGAGAATCACAGCTGATCTTTGACAAACTGCAGTTGTTCAACCTGAATAAAGAATAAACCATGTAGATCAAATCATTAATAATCAATCAGATATGTCCTAATCAATGATGTTTCCTCTAAAATGAGTAGAGTGACTTTGTCTCTCTGTTATTGTTGATCATCATAATGTCAGCCTTCTACAGACATCATCCAAATGTCACCACAACATTCATACAACTATTCATGTCAACACTGATTAACAAGTAAATTCAACTCTAAGAAAAAACACTATTTTCCAATCATTTCAGTGAACAAACATTATTCATGACAACTCACTGAAATGAACTGAAACTGAAGAATTGAATTAATTTATTACAGTGTTGGTTCAGTTGTGGATTAAAGATATAAGTTGTACAATAGTAACAGTCAGTGAACTGACCACAGAGTCTCCAGTCTACATTGTGGACGCTTCAGAAAACCACACAGCAGCTTCACTGCTGAATCCTGCAGCTTGTTTCCACTCAGGTCCAGTTCTGTCAGATGGGAGGGGTTGGACTTCAGAGCTGAGACCAGAGAATC
Organism: Anabas testudineus; assembly: GCF_900324465.2. Classification (NCBI taxonomy): domain Eukaryota; kingdom Metazoa; phylum Chordata; class Actinopteri; order Anabantiformes; family Anabantidae; genus Anabas; species Anabas testudineus. Next base: position 15,768,797 of record NC_046611.1, read on the forward strand.
ACAGCTGATCTTTGACAAACTGCAGTTGTTCAATCTGAATAAAGAATAAACCATGTAGATCAAATCATTAATAATCAATCAGATATGTTCTAATCAATGATGTTTCCTCTAAAATGAGTAGAGTGACTTTGTCTCTCTGTTATTGTGGATCATCATAATGTCAGCCTTCTACAGACATCATCCAGATGTCACCACAACATTCATACAACTATTCATGTCAACACTGATTCATAACATGCTGCTGACCTCAGTCACATCTGGAATTAGAAGATAAATGTCAAATCAGATTTGACAGACTAAAGACTTACTACAATACTTTTACTCAACACTGAAATGGATCAAACTTTAAAGAACCACAACTGATCCAGTAAAAAGGTCTAGCTTGGTCCTGGTCTGGATCCTGCAGATCAGATCAGGAAACACTAAACTAAACACAGATTAAACTTAACAAAAACTGTTTTAATCCCAAATTACAAATGATTTCATGAAAACTTTGGAAAATGTTCAGCAGAAATGTTAAATAAATATAATTTACAGTTGATGAACTGAAACTTGTAAAACCAACAGTTTGGTTCTTTAAACCTTTTCAACACATTTAACAAGTAAATTCAACTGTAGGAAAAAATACAATTCTCAAAACACAATTATTTTAAGACATCAGTCTGTCATATTCCCCAAAGAAGTGTTTCTATAAAATATATTTCAACAAATTTAAACTAAATCTTAATTTCAACTAACACCAAACATTTTCTACAGTTTTTTAGAAACATTAGTGAAATTTGAGTGTTTGAGTTCTGAAGGGTTAATTTCAGTGAACAAACATTATTCATGACAACTCACTGAAATGAACTGAAACTGAGGAATTGAATTAATTTATTACAGTGTTGGTTCAGTTGTGGATTAAAGATATAAGTTCTACAATAGTAACTGTCAGTGAACTGACCTCAGAGTCTCCAGTCTACATTGTGGATTCTTCAGAAAACCACACAGCAGCTTCACTCCTGAATCCTGCAGCTTGTTTCCACTCAGGTCCAGTTCTCTCAGATGAGAGGGGTTGGACTTCAGAGCTGAGACCAGAGAATCACAGCTGATCTTTGACAAACTGCAGTTGTTCAATCTGAATAAAGAATAAACCATGTAGATCAAATCATTAATAATCAATCAGATATGTCCTAATCAATGATGTTTCCTCTAAAATGAGTAGAGTGACTTTGTCTCTCTGTTATTGTGGATCATCATAATGTCAGCCTTCTACAGACATCATCCAAATGTCACCACAACATTCATACAACTATTCATGTCAACACTGATTCATAACATGCTGCTGACCTCAGTCACATCTGGAATTACAAGATAAATATCAAATCACGCATGACAGAGTAAAAACTTACTATAATACTTTTCCTCATCACTGAAATGGATCTCCAAATTCTCAAAAAGACAGAAAAAGTCATCACTTTACATGAGCTGTTGTAAACTAAAAAAGTTTATAAGGATTATTAACATCTTATTTATTGTTATCTTAAAAACATAGAATGTAATGTGACCCCTAAATGCATTATACAAGTTATTTAAGATGTGACAGATAATATTACTATCTGCAATTTAAGCAATTTTTGTTTTTCAAAAAAGAAAACCCATTACTGTTTCATAAGATGCTTGAAGATATTAGTATTAGTATTTTTTTAATTTTGACTTCCTGTGTTATGTTGATTATCTGTTTACTTTTTCTGTCTGGTGCTTGTTCCTTTCTGTAGGTTTACTCCTGAATGTCAGTAATTTGGTAATTGATTTCTCCTGCAGTAGGAACTATTTAACAAACCTGAACGCCTCAATTTCTCTGTCAGATTGTTAACAGCTCTGCATCAGTGAGTCTTCAATTCTCCTGTTGTTCTGACATCTGAAACCTGAATGAAGTTTCTCATGTTGGCTGTTTGACTCTGCTTTTTGTTATTGATGTTAAGTTTGAAGCATACGGCTCGACATAGGGTTGATGTTTTACAAACAGAAGTAGAAGCTGCAAGTTGTTTCGATAACTCACTTTACCAAGTAAAAAATCACCTGAACATCCAAAATTAAGCTTCATTACGTCACAGTTGTACTGGGAGAGGTGTGGTTCCGGTTTGAATCAGATGTATTTCTTATTGTGTCTAATCAGAGTGTATTTTAAAATAAACCAATTTAATAATGCAGCAAGTATTGATCAAAATAAAATCAATAGCAGAATAGAACTGTTTTTATTCTAATTGTGTCTTCTTGGTCTCAGATTTATTTCACTGATTAAAATGCAACATCACATATTTGGTCAGTAGATGGTCTCATTGTTGACTGTATCAAAAGTTTCGAAATACTGAATTATTTTCAACACAACTGCTTCACATTGATTCATTTAGTCATGTTGCAGATGCTTTTATCCAAACTGGTTCAGAAATCTTCGGTTGCTCCACTATTCTTTAGATCTCTCTCTGGTTTGTCTAAGCCTTTCAGTTAAATATGAAGAGGTGAATTTAAGTTTTACATGGAGAGGAGCATTTGTTATTTATCAAGAGGAGAGTCTTTCTATTGTTTAGGAAAATGATGATGAACATTTTTTTTTCTGGAGGATGTTTTGTATGATTGTGGACTTTGAGGTCTTTGAAGAGGAATATTCAGGAAGAGGAAAACACACCGTATCCTTGTTTCTCATTGTTTCCCTGAGCTTTTCTGGAACCCTCAGTTTCAATCAGATCACTCACTTTTCTGTCAGTTTCTCGACTCTCTCCATTAGTACCTACCACAGTGCAGACACTGACCTCCTGGTGAATCCACTGCTCTGCTTCAAGTTGTGACAAAAAGTGTTTCTACCAAAAACTGATGAAAGATGCATCACCCAGTTCATCTACGACTACAACAGTTTCCTTGTAACTGTTATGAAGAGTAATATCTAGACCCTTAGGTCTAGGGTTGATTAATAAGCTTGAGTGGAAGATTGCTGCTAATCCTCCATCCTCACATGTGCTTCTTAGAACAGGAAATTTAATACGACTTGGGGGGGCATTCAGACTGACATATTCATCCTGCTGCAGCCAGGATTTCAGTAAGACAAAAAAGTATATTTGATGGCGAATTATCAGACACTGTCTCTATGAGGGTTTGGTAGTTTGTGGGGGGTGACGGCTGTAAGAAAACTGCAGAGAGGTGTGTAAGACTGTGTCTCTGCTTCCTGGGCAGCAGAGACACAGGGTTTAGATCGTCTAATAAACTCTGCCATATTTCTAGATAGTAAAGACGCACTAAAGTGAGATGGATGCTGCCTTTTCCATTCAGCCCAGTATTCCTTAATGAAAATTTTTTTATCTATTATATTTCAACTGATTTAAACCAGATTTTATTTTAACTAACACCAAACATTTTCTACAGTTTTTTTTAGAAACATTAGTGATAAATTTGAAAGTTTGAGTTCTGAAGATTTAATTTCAGTGAACAAACATTATTCATGACAACTCACTGAAATGAACTGAAACTGAAGAATTGAATTGATTTATTACAGTGTTGGTTCAGTTGTGGATTAAAGATATAAGTTGTACAATAGTAACAGTCAGTGAACTGACCTCAGAGTCTCCAGTCTACATTGTGGACTCTCCAGAAAACCACACAGCAGCTTCACTCCTGAATCCTGAAGGTTGTAGTTTTCCCTTAGGTCCAGTTCTGTCAGATGTGAGGGGTTGGACTTCAGAGCTGAGACCAGAGAATCACAGCTGATCTCTGACAAACTGCAGTTGTTCAATCTGAATAAAGAATAAACCATGTAGATAAAACAATTAATCATCATCATTAATGACTGTATTTAAAGTTTTCTAAACCAAGTTCGAATGCACTTCAAAAATCTATTTACTTTAAATCAGCAGCAGATGAAAAGACATGTTCCACATAACTGTATAATGACAGAAGACCCTGTTTCTTCTTTAGTTGTATTTTTTTGTTGTCTGTGTATCAGTACTGACAGAGCAGTGAGAGAAACACAGAGACACAGATACATCAGAGCTCCTATTCACAGCACAAACTGTAAATTTCAAATGCAGTAAAAAGCAACTAATTTAGATTTATTTAGGACACTTTGTCTTAGGTTCAGTTTTAATCCGACTTTGTTCCAACTTCAGTTTTAAAAACAAGGTATCACTACATATCTCCTGTCATTCAAACTTTCACTCCTCTGCTTTCCCAGTCTGCAGTCTTCTGTCCTGCACAGGCCACTTGTTAAAAAAGACAATTAGAAACCATGTTACAATTGTCTTCTGAAGAAATTTACCTAGATCTGAGTATCATACATATGAACGGTTATAAACATTTGTTTTCACAATAAATGCTGAGGCAGCTGCACTGACAAAAGAATATAAAATTTTAAAAGTAAGAATCAATGTCCAAGAGAGAAACACTGACCTCAGAGTCTCTAGTCTACAGTTTGGACTCTTCAGTCCATCGCACAGCAGCTTCACTGCTGAAACATGTAGGTTGTTTTTACCCAGGTCCAGTTCTCTCAGATGGGAGGGGTTGGACTTCAGAGCTGATGCCACAACTTCACAGTGAGTCTCTGAGAGTCCAGAGTCAGAAAGTCTGTGATGACAATATCACCATTAAAATGTATTTAAAACAGTTTTAACAGAGAAATAACTTATTGATTTTGATCACAAAGCAGATTAACAGGAGCAGCTGTAGATCAGACCAGTTGGCCTCCAGTCCACATGTCCTTGAGCAACATATAGAGAGAAGAGAGAGACAAGAAATATTTGTTGTTGTTGTGTCTTCCAAATGGCCTAAATACATCTTCAGATGTTTTGATATTCATGCTATTGTTCAATTTTATCTTAATACAATATTAAGTTGTGAAATCAGAACTGTATTTGTAGTTGGCAGCTTGAAGACATTACCAGTGAGTCCTGGATTTCCTGTGGTGCCATAAGAGCTTTGATAGGTGTTATGACACTGCAGATAATACTCAGATTCATTGATTTCTCGAACACAGAGCAAAAATCAAACAGGTACATTTATGCAAATCACTGCTTTAACTGTTGTTGTTGGAGTCATTGATAGTACACATATTAAAATAATCACCCAACAAAGACACTGATGTGAACTGAAAAACTTCTCAGTGGATTAACAAGACATGGGGCTGCAGATGTATATGTGATTGTAAGATCCACACCTTCACAATGTTAGTATATTTTTCTTTAGCATAGTTAACAAGCATCAAGTAATAACCACACTTAGTCTTTTATTTGTTTGTTAGGTAATTTCAGTGCACATAGTTTAATTAACATTCTGTCTTAATGTTTGTTTACATAAATGTATTTGTTTTATGTTTCTTTTGTTTCTCCTTCTGGCCAAAGGATGGTTCACCTGTTAAGAGAGCTTCTTATAAACACAGCTTACAGAAAGTGGAAGAGGCCAACTGGGTGTGTCCAGGATGGGAGTCAGACAAATCAGATTCATTTAAATTAATTTTGAGGATTTGTTCGCTTTGATAGTTAGATTTGTTTTGTTTTGTACTTTATTTAACTTTGTATTTGTATTAACATTAGGTTAATGTTTACTATAAGATTGAATATGTATGACTGTTCCTTGTCTGTCCAGTACAACTGACCTTTGTCTTTATATTGCTCTTTGTTTAGTTGACATGAGTTTATCTTATAGGGCCTTTATTTTGAAACTATTTTCTTCTGTTTAGCTGATTCAAGTTTGTATTTTCAAGTTTTTAATTTTGTTAGTTTAAATAAAGTAGTAAATAAAATATGTTTTTCTTGCTCTCTACACCTCAGTTCCTTCCTCAGTCATCTCACCAATTTGGTAATATAGACAAATAGTGGATCATAAAGCTGATTTCATCCAGTGATTCAGTGGCTTTCATAAACTAAACCTATTACAGATATAAAGTATGAAGCATAAAACTAATGTCTTTAATAACTGTGTGTTACCCGTGTTTCACCTATAAACATAAAGACTTCACTGCTCATTTTAGCTTCCTGAGCTCACTCAGGGTTAGTAGACAGCAGACCACTGAGCAGTCGGCACGTCTGTGAAGAGCTGGAGTACCGCAAGTAAGTTCAAGGTGACTGGATGGATCTAACCAAGATAGCGGGTCGCATGTGGGAGTCAAGAAGGCTTTGACCAGAGAGAATGGATTTAGAGGCACACAGACTGATGAATAGAGCAGGTGAACAAAGACAGGGACACAGACAAAGAGTGTTCAGGAACACGAAGACTGGTTGAGGCAGGACAACGACTGGACGAGGGGGAGTAAAGTTCCTGGAGAGAGCTGAGGAGAATCACAAACGTGGTGCAGGCAGAGCAGGAAGACAATGAAAACTGGTGATGTAAGAGCTGGTCCTGTTCTGAGTTGCAGGTAAAGAGGCAGAATCTGAGACAGTCAAACTGATGAAGCAATGTTCAACATTTCATGTTTATGTAAATATAAGTGAAGTGTGATGTACAAAAACTGCCATAATAATAAGGTATTTGTTTCCTGACTCTTTTTTATGCCTGACATTAACAATTTTAGTCATTTAAAATAAACTAATTGCAATGTGACACTTTTGATGGCAGGGCAGATTGAGGCAAGCGTTACACACTGTAAAAGACCTGATGCTCATATAGATATAAATCCTCCAACTTGAACCCTCTAAATAGGTTGTTTGTCCCAACTCTCTCCTACAACAAAGTGACCCTTTGTTATCCTTTGTTATAAGAGTGCTCCCACATATGGAGGCAGGCAAATGTTGAAAATGTACCACTTTTGACATCAGGCACCAACGTAGTGGCTACTGTCTTCCACAATGGCACCATAATATCTGCTGGTGTAACAATACGTTTTACACTAAACTTCCAAAGATGATAGACAACAATTGTGATACCATAGCAATTTAGTTGGGATTAGGCATAAAATACTGCAGGGAAAGGTTTGGTCCAGGGGTAGGCAACCCTGGTCCCAGAGGGTCATAGCTCTTCTTGATTTCCGTCTCTGCCCCATTGTTGTCCACTTTGACAAGTGGACAACAAGTGATCAAAGTCAAAGTAACAACAATGACACTTTGACTTTTGACAACATTTGTCATGTGACAAATACGATGTTTCAACCGGACACAAGTTGTCTTGTGCTGGACATGAACTCTGTCTGTATGAAAGTACTATAAACTCTAACACCACTGAGACGTCATTGAACACCTCACAGGTCACTGTGTTTTTACTTCTTTTACTTTGTATCTTTTAATTAATGATCTACATTCCTACACCACTTTTGTTGTATTCAATAAGAAGATACTTATTTTATGTATTTGTCTTAATAGACCACATGTTTTTATAAAATAAAGGCTTCACTCACAACCTCATCAGAGCTAAATAAGTGATAATGTAGTCTTAGACATCTGTAGCCTTTATTTGGATGTGTACTTAGATAGGGTTGTAAATCTAGCAAATTTTAATATGCTAGAGTCAACTTGCTCCCAGTCCAAGTGTTGCCAGCTTCTTTTACTAATATAGTAAAAGCCACATGACTTAAAACTTTAATTACATTAAATTCCCATTAAACCACAGCCACCCCCAGAACCAAGAGAGCAGCTGATCCCTCTGAAAATCTAGTAAAAACCTTTATGCAGTTTAACTTATATCTCAGTGAACATTAGTTTGTCTTTGTGTCTTTGGAATATAAAACTGTTTATACTTCAGTCCATACAAATGTCATCAGAGAGAGTGGAAGAGACAGATGACTTCCTGTTTCTATATCAACTTATGTCTAACAGAGCAATCAGTTGGACACAAGTAATATAAGAAATATGTCTGTTAGACTTGACTCTCCCATTCCCTCTGACCCAATCACTCAATTCGTACCTGTGATCCCCTCTCCTTTATTAGCTCCCCTCTGCTTTCAGATTGCTGCCAGATTGTCACGTCACATCTGCACTTTCCAGCCCTGAGTTGTTTTTTTTTTTCTGAATTTATTTTCTTTGTGTGACCTCTAACCTTTTAGCAATATCATTTGCTGTTAAGTCGCGCTACTTTCCTCAGTCAGTCGGCTTGAAACCTTGCTGAGGTAAGGTGAACTTATGCGGGTGCTCCCGTACATATGTTAAAACATGTTAATGATAAATGATAGTTCTAAACTTGTATTTCAACGGTAACAAATGGTGTTATTCTTGTCTGTCAGTCTCTGGATATTTCTTTATGTATTTTTGTAGGACTGTACAGCTCTGGAATGTAATGCAAAAGTTTATGGAGCATGCGGTCGGTTTTACATGCGGTGTCTGTGTGTTTTTTTAAAGGTGTGCATGTGAGAGACCGGTCGTATGAAGTTGCTGTACTGTTTTTATTTCATTTTATACAGATGTGTGATAATAAACTAGTCGGCAAGACAGCAGTCATCCTGTTATCCATTAGAAAGAAACACAACGCAGACTATCTTTTCGGCCCAGAGACTAAGAGTCAGGACAGGCCGGCTACACTTGTATTCCTGGTTACTTTTCTTGTTTGTTACTTTGTGCCAAGCCGTATTCTGGTAGTTTTATGTGGTTACCGTATTTTCCGCACAATAAGGCGCACCTAAAAGCCTTAAATTTTCTCAAAAGCCGACAGTGCGCCTTATAATCCGATGCGCCTTATACAGTGAGGGAAAAAATTATTTGAACCCCAGCTGATTTTGTAAGTTTGCCCACTAACAAAGAAATGATCAGGCTATAATTTCAATGGTAGGTTTATTTGAACAGTGAGACACAACAATGACAAAAAAAATCCAGAAAAATGCGTTTCAAAAAGAGTTATAAATTAATTTGCATTTCCATGAAGGAAATAAGTATTTGATCCCCTATCCGTCAGCAAGATCTCTAGCTCCCAGGTGGATCTTATACAGGTAACGAGCTGACATTGGCAGCCCTCTCAGCTCGTTACCTGTATAAAAGAGACCTGTCCACAGAAGCAATCAATCAATCCAGATTCCAAACTCTTCACCATGGCCAAGACCAAAGAGCTTTCCAAGGATGTCAGGGACAAGATTGTGGACCTACACAAGGCTGGAATGGGCTACAAGACCATCGCCAAGCAGCTGGGTGAGAAGGTGACAACAGTTGGTGCAATTATTCGCAAATGGAAGAAACATAAATTAACTGCCAATCTCCCTTGGTCTGGAGCTCCATGCAAGATCTCACCTCGTGGAGTTTCAATGATAATGAGAACGGTGAGGAATCAGCCAAGAACCACTCGGGAGGAACTTGTCAATGATCTCAAGGCAGCTGGGACCATAGTCACCAAAAAAACAGTTGGTAACACACTACGCCGTGAAGGACTGAAATCCTGCTGTGCCCGCAAGGTCCCCCTGCTCAAGAAAGCCCATCTACAGGCCCGTTTGAAGTTTGCCACTGAACATCTGACTGATTCAGAGGAAGACTGGGTGAAAGTGTTGTGGTCAGATAAGACCAAAATCGAGCTCTTTGGCATCAACTCAACTCGCTGTGTTTGGAGGAGGAGGAAGGCTGCCTATGACTCCAAAAACACCATCCCCACTGTCAAATATGGAGGTGGAAACATTATGCTTTGGGGGTGTTTTTCTGCCAAGGGGACAGGACAATTGCACCGCATCAAAGGGAGGATGGATGGGGCCATGTACCGTCAAATGTTGGGTGAGAACCTCCTTCCCTCAGTCAGGGCATTGAAAAGGGTCGTGGTTGGGTACTCCAGCATGACAATGATCCAAAACACACGGCTAAGGCAACAAATCACTGGCTCAAGAAGAAGCATATTAAGGTCATGGAGTGGCCTAGTCAGTCTCCAGACCTTAATCCCATAGAAAATCTGTGGAGGGAGCTGAAGGTTCGAGTTGCCAAACATTGGAGAGGATCTGCAAAGAGGAGTGGGCCAAAATCCCCCCTGAGATGTGTGCAAACCTTGTGGCCAACTACAAGAAACGGCTGACCTCTGTGATTGCCAACAAAGGTTTTGCCACCAAGTACTAAAGCACGTTTTTCGAAGGGATCAAATACTTCTTTCCTTCGTGGAAATGCAAATTAATTTATAACTCTTTTTGAAATGCATTTTTCTGGATTTTTTTTGTCATTGTTGTGTCTCACTGTTCAAATACACCTACCATTGAAATTATAGACTGATCATTTCTTTGTTAGTGGGCAAACTTACAAAATCAGCTGGGGTTCAAATAATTTTTTCCCTCACTGTATATGGATCAATATTGAACCGCAACAGGTCTCACAACTACGGTAAACAGCCGCCGACTCCATTTTCCCTCGTAGAAGAAGTTGCGCGCGGTGCATGCTGGGACATATGACTTCGCGTAGCGTGCCGTTGTTATGCCGAGTTTTGCATGCCTGTCGACATCTGCATCCCCCACTCTAATCAGGGAGGAGGATGCAGATCTCGGCAACTCCGAGTTGCCAAATATTGCACCCCCTCCCTTATTAACTGTAACACACGTTATAACAAAATGCTTTCATTTGTCCATCTTTTAGATTATTTTAAACTGACAGTGAAAATTCACACACGCAAAAGTGTGAGTGGCTCAAATCATACCGAAGTTTGCGCATCTTGTACACACAACACTACTAATGTGCTTTAGCATTTTTGATAACGCAAAGGTAACGTGTATTACAGTTAATAAGGGAGGGGTGCAATATTTGGCAACTCGGAGTTGCCGAGATCCGCATCCTCCTCCCTGATTACAGTGGGGGATACAGATGTCGGCAGGCATGCAAAACTCGGCATAACACCGTTTCATTTCCATTTGTGTATTTGTGCAAAGACCCCAAAATGGCTCCTATTAAGAGACACGGTTATGACGCAGAGTTTAAACTCAAGTCGATCAGTCAGCAGTAGAACACGGGAATAGACGTTTAACAGTAACAAATCAATGGTGCGGTTTCTTGTCTTTACTGGAGTTGTGAACTGAGGAGTACATTGCTCTCAACTACATTTTATCCTATCTTTTCTTTATGTAACTGAAGAAACAGAAAGAAACTAAATTAACAAATAATACACATCGTTACACATTTGGTATGTTACACTCGCACACGCTAGCTTGACTTGAATGAAGCTAATTAAAATAACACGCAAACGTAATTTCTCACTGCTACCGTCTCTAACCCATAGAGCAGAGCTGGTCTCACCACTGTCTTGTACACCTTTCCTTTGAGTCTTGCTGACACTCTTCTGTCACACAACACTCCTGACACTTTCCTCCACCCGCTCCAACCTGCCTGCACTCTCCTCTTCACCTCTTTTCCACACTCTCCATCACACTGAACTGTTGACCCCAAGTACTTAAACTCCTGCACCTTCTTCACCTCAGCCCCCTGTAACCTAACGCTTCTACCTTGATCCCTCTCGTTCAGACATGTATTCTGTCTTACTACGACTGACCTTCATGCCTCTTCTTTCCAGAGCAAACCTCCACCTCTCTAGCTGTTCCTCTACCTGCTCTCTACTCTCACTGCAAATCACAATGTCATCCGCAAACATCATTGTCCAGGGAGATTCCTGTCTGACCTCATCTGTCAGCCTGTCCATCAGCATAGCAAACAAGAAGGGACTCAAAGCTGATCCTTGGTGTAGTCCCACCTCCACCTTGAACTCCTCTGTCTGACCTACAGCACATCTCACCACCGTCATACTTCTCTCATACATGTCCTGAACTACTCTGACGTACTTCTCTGCCACTCCCGACGACCTCATACAGAACCACAGCTCCTCCCTCGGCACCCTGTCATACGCCTTCTCTAAATCTACAAAGACACAATGCAGCTCCTTCTGACCATCTCTGTACTTTTCCATCCACACTCTCAAAGCAAAAATGGCATCAGTGGTGCTCTTACAGGGCATGAAACCATACTGCTGCTCACAAATCTCCACCTTCTTCCTAAGCCTGGCTTCCACTACTCTTTCCCACAGCTTCATTGTGTGGCTCATCAACTTTATTCCTCTGTAGTTGCTGCAGTTCTGCGTGTCACCCTTGTTCTTAAAGATCGGAACCAGAACGCTTCTCATCCATTCCTCAGGCATCTTCTCACTCACTAGAATCCTATTGAACAAACTGGTTAGAAACTCCACTGCTGTCTCTCCTAAGCACTTCCACACCTCCACAGGTATGTCATCAGGACCAACAGCCTTTCCACTCTTCATCCTTTTCAGAGCCTTCCTAACCTCATCCTTTCCAATCTCTGCTATTTCCTGTTCCACAACATCCACATCTTCCTCCCTTCTTTCCCTGTCATTTTCCTCGTTCACCAGCTCCTCAAAATACTCCTTCCATCTTTTCTGCACACTCTTCTGGGTTGTCAGTACCTTTCCATCTCTGTCTCTGTCACCCTTATCTGTTGCACATCCTTCCCATCTCTATCTCTCTGTTTGGCTAGCCTGTACAAGTCCTTCTCTCCTTCCTTTGTGTCTAACCTGTCATACAGCTCATCATAAGCTTTCTGTTTGGCCTTTGCCACCTTTCTCTTCACTCTACGCTGCACTTCTTTGTACTCCTATCTACTTTCCTCAGTCTTTTCTACATCCCACTTCCTTTTAGCCAACCTCTTCCTCTGGACACATTCCTGTACTTACTCATTCCACCACCAAGTGTCTTTACCTTCTTTTCTCCTTCCAGATGACACACCTAGCACCTTCCTACCTGTTTCCCTTATAACCTCTGCTGTAGTTTCCCAGTCATCTGGAAGCTCATCCTGACCACCCAGAACCTGTCTCAACTTCTGCCTGAATTCCTCACAAGTTTCTTCATTCTTTAGCTTCCACCACTTGGTCTTCTTTTCTGTCTTCCCTCTCTTCTACTTCCTGACCTCCAGAGTCATCTTACACACCACCATGCGGTGCTGTCTGGCTACACTCTCTCCTACCACCACTTTGCAGTCACTAACCTCTCTCAAATGACCTCGTCTACATAGGATGTAGTCCACCTGCGTACTCCTACCTCCTCTTCTGTATATCACTCTATGTTCCTCTCGCTTCTGGAAGTAGGTGTTGACTACAGCCATTTCCATCCTCTTAGCAAAGTCCACCACCATCTGTCCTTCCAGATTTCGTTCCTTTACACCAAACCTGCCCATCACCTCCTCATCACATCTGTTGCCCTCACCAACATGCCTATTGAAGTCTGCTCCAACAACTAGTCTCTCTCCTCTGGGGATACTCTCTATGACCTCATCAAACTCACTCCAGAATCTCTCCTTCTCTTCTAACTCACACCCAATTTGTGGAGCATACCCACCGACTACATTCATCATCACCCCTTCGATTTCTAGCTTTAGGCTCATCACCTTGTCTGAGACTCTTTTCACCTCTAGGACATTGTTCACAAACTCCCCCTTCAGGATCACTCCTACCCCGTTTCTCTTCCTATCCACACCATGGTAGAACAGTTTGTATCCTCCTCCAATACTACGTGCCTTGCTGCCCTTCCACCTTGTCTCCTGCACACACAGTACATCTACCTTCCTTCTCTCCATCATGTCTGCCAGCTCTCTGTCATTGTCCCAAGGTTAAGAGTCCCTATTCTCAGATCTATGCTCCTGCCTTTTCCCTTCTCTCTCTGACCACGAACCCTTCTGCCTCCCCTCTTTCTTCGACCAACAGTAGCCAAATTTCCACCGACACCCTGTAGGTTAACAGCATCGGTGGCGGTCGTTATTAACCGGGCCTCGACCGATCCGGTATGAAAGTCTTGTGGATCAACTAACATACTTCTAATGACAATAAACATGTTAATACTTACAAAGACAAATGCTACCCAAGGCACAAACGTATAAATCACACTCAGCATATACATGAACCAGTTTGTTTTACTGTGGAAACTAGCTTAATTTACCGACAGAGAAAATACGTCAAAGCTGTACTATTGAACAGAGAGTGGAAAGAGCACTCACTCTGCAACTAATTATCTTAACAAAGATCAACTAATATACACAACTCTCACTCTGACAAATTTTAAGAACAATACTATAACACTTTTTAGCTGCCTTTGTCACAACTTATTGTTATTCATTTATCACTTGAACTGAAAGTCATGACACGGCCAAAGCACATCATCAACATGGACAAAGATAAACTGTGTCACGAAAATTCTACTGACTTTACCTCGGGGAAAATAATAAATAATATATAAATAATAAATACATAACAGCTGTTTATTCATTTTGTCAGAAAGCTGGTTTGTAATCTATTAATAGTTTACAAAAGTTTGACCGACCTATCTGACTGTTTTGTTGACATTCCCTTTAGCGCAACTCCATCTAATGTTGCATATCGTAACCCCAGCCTCTACTGTAGTGTCTATTCTATGCGCCTTATAATGCGGTGCGCCTTATATATGAATAAAGTTTTAAAATAGGCCATTCATTGAAGGTGCGCCTTATAGTTTGGAAAATACGGTACTTTGTTTTTGTATTTTGCTGGTTTTGTGTTGTGTCCTTTTGAAACCTCCTTTAGTTTCCCATTTTGCGTCTGTTTGTTAATAAACCTGTTTTACGTTTCACTCCTGGCTCGAGCCTCACCTTTATGTTGGTAACTAGACAATTCAAATTTACATCTTTAATTAAATAAGGATGGAGAGAAAATTATTTTTTTAAGTTTATAAGAGGGTGAATGTCTTTCCCTCACATCCTTTCTCAACTTAAACTGATTATAGAAAATGTGATGATGGTCACAACATGTTCAAATGAAAACAGGCCAGACCCCAATGAAAAAAACACATGACAGCAATAAATGCATAAAAACTATTTTCAGTTTTGGGTTAGTTTTAAACTAGTATTAGAATAAAAAAAAAAAACAGACACATTATAGAAACATGTTGCAGACGCTGTTTCCACTCTAAAGAAACTGTTTTAGTTGTGATCACGTGTTGACTGTTTCAATAGAAACTTAAGACCAGAAGTTGTTTCTGCTGAATTTGTGTTAAACCTCCATCAACCAAAGACAGAATTTAATGATTTAATCTAAAAGACACAGACTGAACTCTCTTGCATGCAATGCTGCATGTAGTGGCCATGAAACAAGTGATATCTAGAAACTACACTGTTCAATTCCTGGTTCACACTTCAAGAAATAATGATCAGATCTGGACTCACCGAGCCTTTCTGCAGTTCCTCACAGCTGGAATCAGTCTCAGTTGTCCCTCCTCGGATGTGTTGTACTTCTTCAGGTCCAACTCATCCAGAACCTCCTCTGACATCTGCAGCATGTAGGCCAGAGCTGAGCAGTGGATCATAGAGAGTTTCTTCTTTGACTTTTTCTTTGACTTCAGGAACTCTTGGATCTTCTTATGAACTGAGTGGTCGTTCATCTCCATCAGACAGTGGAAGATGTTGATGCTTCTGTCAGGAGAGATGTTAATCTTCTTCTTCTTCTTGTTCTTCAGGTTGTTGATGACTCTCTGGATTACTTTTGGACTGTCCTCTATCTGGCCCACTAGACCTCCTAAGAGTCTCTGGTTGGACTCCAGAGAGAGGCCATGAAGGAAGCGAATAAACAGGTCCAGGTGACCATTTTTACTTTGGAGGGATTTCTCCATGGTTAATTTTAAGAAGTCATCCAGAGAAGAGACAACATTTCTTTTTCTGAGAAACTCCTCCAGTACCTTTCTCTTCCTGTTGTTGTAACAGTGGAACATGTAGACTGCAGCCAGAAACTCCTGAATGCTCAAATGAACAAAGCAGTAGACTGTTTTCTGGAAGATCACACTCTCTCTTTTGAAGATCTCTGTACAAACTCCTGAGTACACCAAGGCCTCTGTCACATCAAGACCACACTGCTCCAGGTCTTCTTGGTAGAACATGATGTTTCCTTTCTCCAGATGTTCAAACGCCAGCCTCCCCAGCTTCACAAGAACTTCTCTGTCAGCCTCTGTCAGCTCCTGTGGACTCGTCTCATGTCCCTCATCGTACTTGTTCTTCTTCCTCTTTGTCTGAACCAGCAGGAAGTGTGAGTACAGGTCAGTCAGGGTCTTGGGCAGCTCTCCTCTCTGCTCTGTAGTCAACATGTGCTCCAGAACTGTAGCAGTGATCCAGCAGAACACTGGGATGTGACACATGATGTGGAGGCTCCTGGATGTCTTGATGTGTGAGATGATTCTGCTGGACAGCTCTTCATCACTGAATCTCCTTCTGAAGTACTCCTCCTTCTGGACGTCAGTGAAGCCTCGTACTTCTGTTACCCTGTCAACACATGGAGGAGGGATCTGATTGGCTGCTGCAGGTCGGGAAGTTATCCACATCAGAGCTGAGGGAAGCAGATTCCCCTTGATGAGGTTTGTCAGCAGCACGTTGACTGATGACTTCTGTGTGACATCAGACACAACCTCCCTGTTGTTGAAATCCAGTGAAAGTCTGCTTTCATCCAGGCCGTCAAAGATGAACAAAGGTTTACAGACAGCCAGCTGCTCTGCTGTGACCTTCTGTAATGTTGGATGGAAAACAAGGAGCAGGGTGAGAAGACTGTGCTGCTCATCTTTGATCAGGTTCAGCTCCCTGAATGAAAGCAGAACCAGCAGACTGACATCTTGGTTTTCCTTGTCCTCTGCCCAGTCCAGAGTGAACTTCTGCACTGAGAAGGTTTTTCCAACACCAGCGACACCGTTCGTCAGAACCACTCTGATGTGTGTCTGTTTGTCAGGTAAGGCTTTAAAGATGTCGTGGACCTTGATTGCAGTGTCATGGAGGGTCTTCATCTTGGAAACTGTCTCCAGCTGTCTCACCTCATGTTGGGTATTAACCTCTTCTCTCTGTCCCTCTGTGATGTAGAGCTCAGTGTAGATCCTGTTGAGGAGGGTTCCACTTCCTGTTTCATCACTTCCTTCAGTCACACATTCACATCTCCTCCTCAGACTGATCTTATGTTCATCTAAAACCTCCTGCAGACCAACAACTGCTAAAAGACAAGAGTGTGAGACTGAAAAGAGAATCTGGTGATTATTTTCATCAGATACAATAATGAAAAGTAAAGACAACAATAGATTCACTTGAGGTAGAAGGTACAAGGCAAAGACAGGGTTAGACCACAGGTAGACCACAGGTGGGACCCCAGTCTTGTGCATGGAGGGCGGTGATGTTACCGCTACACTATCCAGCCACTGTCGTTATTTGTAATAATTTTATGTCAGTGCTGTGTAACATAACAAATCTCTGTTTTCAGAAATGATGACATCAGCAGACAGATGTTCAGTCTTACTTTGTACAGTGTTGGTCTGACTGACTCTCTGCAGTCCAGGTCTGGTTCTGGATCTTTTTCCACACTGGGGACAGGAGGAGTCTCCTGATGAACCAGACTGGTCCCAGTATGAGGTGATGCACTGTCTGCAGAACCAGTGTCCACAGCTGGTAGAGACTGGATCCTTCAGGACGTCCTCACACAAAGCACAGTGGGACAGCTGCTCCTCCAGTAAATCATGACTCCTCTTCTTCTTTCTGTGAACATGAACATGTTCTCTGTCATATATCACAATAGTGGTGCTGAAAAGCAGCTCACATGCAGCTCTCTCCCTAGATTTTGTCTTAACGTCCTGGGTAACACCTAAAGAATGGGCAACAAAACAAGTGTGGTTTGTTGCCCATCTTTTTGCTCACGTGAAATATGGGTGGGTTCAAACAAATGATGCTACCTTCTAGGGTGTGTATTGAACACCTGGAAATAAAAACTGAAATGTTGATCTTTTGTCTCATATTCATCTTTTGACATCAAACCCAAATGTTTTCAGTCTACAGCAAAAACAACTGGAACTGGCCTCAATTGTTCCAATACTTTTGGAGGGGAGTGTGGATATTGTATGTTGCTGGGCTGGATTTAAATATCTGGATATTCATTTGTTAGATATGTATTTTTAAAAAATGAAATAAAGTTTTTCCTTGTTGCAGTTGTTCTCAGTTGAGACAATAAGGAAAAAAAACACAAGGGAAAAGATTTATACCAACACAAATACAAAAAAACATCAGTGAGAACATATAATATCTAAAGATGGATGAAATAGCTCAATAATAGTCTGGGGTGGAATGTAGCACAAAGCGAGAGTAATAATATAATTATGACAAATAATGATTATGATGACTGTCAGTTTCCTGTCAGGAGTTGTATGGTTTGATGGCCACTGGTAGAAAAAGATCATGTGAATGTGGAAAAATGTTTTCTATTTCTCAGCTTATAAGGTTGATATCAGTCACCACAGTCAACGGGGAAACACTTTAAACCAGGATGAAACAAAAACTGAATGACAAACTGGTCTACAAGTGGTGGTACAACTAGCATGAATGGAAATGCAGCAATAGACTGAGAAACATGAAAGAAGTTCATACTGACCAACTTTAAATGATGGAAACAAAACAACAACCACTTCCCTAATCACTGTCTTTGCATCCTGGTTTTATTCAGACACTTCAACACTGTCAGAATGCATTTCTTCAAAAGCTGCTATATCACAAATAAGACCACAGTTAGCTAAAAGTCCACAAATGAATCTTTCTATAATGAGATCAAATGTAGATCAGATCAAATTATTAAGTGTTATTTCAAATCATTATCTCTCATGGTGTCAGCTTGTTGACAATATTATTAAAAAAATAGGAAAGAGCATAGCTCAACTAATCAGTCATGAAAGACATTAGGTTTATTATAGAGGTCATTTGGAGCATGTCTGCAGGTCTATAGCTAGATCAGCATTTACATGTTCAGTAGTGATGAAATGCATCATAGACTTTCTTGACCTACAGTAAAAATGAAACTCTCTTATATATGTACAGGAAGTCATATTTTTAGGCACATCACATTCCTTTCCTGTTCACTTGCAATATACTGATAAAATACAGAGTTATTCTATTCAATATTTCATTTAATTATCCCTTAAGCAAAAATACCTTTACTGAAAAAAATGCATTATATCATTATTATTTCTTATTATCATTATGATTATTTTTACATTCAGGCCGTCCTTTGAATAGAATAAACTGTAACTTACCTAGTTACGTGGTGTTCCTACATTCTTTTCAACGATTGTACATATTTGAAGAAGCTGGATTTAAATGATTGACTGTGCTATATTAGATCATGTTTCTCTGTGAATTTTCTTGATGTAGGACACGTTTTTAGACACTTCCTACATTACATTGTTTTGAATGAACATTAAAATTTTAATATATTATATTTGCATGATTTTTGTATTTTCCCTTTATTATAGATGGGAAACCACTATTCTGGAAGCTAATAAGATTCATAATAAAATAAACAATAAAAGACTATCTTGTCTTTTTGAGTTCACAGATTATATTTATTTATTAAGTAGTCTGACCAGGCAGAAATTTTAGTTTGTTTAATAAAGGTTTTACCTTTTTTCTCAGTGGGTTTTCACTGTTCTTTGTATTTACTGTATGGCATTTGTACTAGAGATTGAGGAGGAAACAGTAAAAAGTTCTGAACCATGTTACTGGACTCTAGGATTTTTTTTGGTCATCCAACCTTTACAAATCTACTTATTCACATTCTGAACAAACAGGGTTAACATTTTCACTATAGCAAAATATGTCTCTGCTGAGGTTTGTTATTATACTGAACAGCAAAGGTATTAGGCATGTAGTTTTGTGTTGTGTGTTTGTATCTTAACTTAACTTCTCTAGTGAGAACAGTGTTTATTATAATCATTAGTGGAGGATTCATCATTTATGACACAGTAAATGTGTTGATGGTTCAATACATCATTTAATCTGTATTTTCTGATCCTGTTATAGTTTGTCTGCAAGATCAGATTCATTGATCCAGAATTCAGTAGACTTTATGTCATTTTATTTTACACCACAGAAATTAGATATATCTATCTAATGATTTCAATTTTATTTTATTCCAGACATATCATTGCTTCAGTGTTGAAACGTGCTCTACAAATAATACTATTCTAATACTGCTACTACTACTACTACTACTTCTACTACTAGTACTACAGTAGAAGCCAAACTGGTTGATACAGAGTGAACCCCGACCCATAGTTAATGACAGCTGGACAAAGCTGCAGCACTTCCGTGACCCTAGACAAGGCAAGTGGTTAGGTAAACAGACAATAATAAAAAAGATAAATAAATTGTTAGTAAAATTTTCACTAAGACCATGGTTAAATAGCAGATTTGACTTTTTATAGTATCTCAGTTTCTTTCAAACGACTGACAGGAAACATGCCAACAGCAGAGTGAAGAGTTTCTCTTTATCACAGTCACAGTGGGAAAAAGTTCAAACCAGTTCATCTTGATTAAACATGTCTCATGTCAAACACTGAGCCTGAAAAACTGCAACATGACCTGAAAACAAGTTGGATTAGAAGATACAGAGAAGATGGAGAAAGACTAATATGGGAGAGGATTTTATTTTCCTGCTACTGAATCATCTTCAGACACTTTACACTAGAAACTGTCTCTTACTGTGTGTCTGAGGGTCCAGGTCCATTACTGAAGTGCGGAGGATGGTCTATGGACTGGTCACTCTTCATAGACAGACAGCTGGGTACTGGAGACTCTGGTCTCTGTCTGTGGTTCTGACGTCTGCAAACACAAACATGTTTTCTTCATCAACCACTGATCAAGTGTCTGATCAAAGTGGTTGATGTGTCTGGAAACACACAAACTGCTGCAGATCATCAGGAGGTTCAACACTTTGGATCAGTTCTCTTAGATCACATTCAGCTTTTCTCTGGGACTGACAGCTGTCAGAGACACTGACAGCAAGACGCACTAATGACTTCTCTCTGTGTCATCAAACCTTTGTTACACTTTAGGAACTATTTTCATGGAACAACACTAAATCAACAGAAACGGCTTCAAGTCAGTGAAGATTAATTTTCTGTTTCAACTGTTTCACAACTGTCTCATGACGTTTGACACAAAGTGGTGAAACATGAACCATGTTTACTTACAAAGACTGAGTCTTTACTGGATTCTCCTTTTCTACCCAATCATGATCCCTCACCTGTTCCCTGTTCACCTGCTCATGGTGGAATCATCCACAACACTGGTCCTGGATCATTTGATCAACTTTTCTCTCTTATTTTGACTCTGTCCAACTTTGTTTCAGAGTGTTGCAGCATCAAACTCTAAATTTGTTTCTATTCTCAGTTCACATCTGGTTCTGAACAGTTCAACTTTACAAATGAACCAAAGTTACAGATTCACTGATCCAGAGGCTTTATCTTACTTTGTCTCTGTGGGTCCATCACTGAGGTCTGGAGGTTTGTCTATGGACCAGTCCATCATTAGACAGCTGGATCCTGGAGACTCTTCTCTGTCCTTTTCTTGGTCACTGATCTTCTGGACTTCAGTGAGTCTGAGACATAAACCAGTAACACTGACTGTGAGCTCAAAACAAGAATCACAACAAATACATCTGTTCAAGAGTGAATCACAAGACTGAGAAACATGAAGTAACACACACAGATACAAACACACATTCATCGCACACAGACAAAGAATTAAACAGATCCTGTTTGACTCCTCTTTTATTCTACAGGGATTCATTTGACTGTAATATAAAAAAAACCCATAAATAAATAAAATAAAAAATAAATTAATAATAATAATAATAATAATAATAATGACCTATTAACAATTAGCTCCAGTTTTCCTACTTCTCCTCTCTTCCCCTATATTGGAGTCTGAACTGTTTGTTATGTTATTAACCATCAAGTTAAATTAGAGTGATTAAATAAATCTGCAGCTGGATAAAATAAAGTTTCAGACTCATAATGTAAGAAGCAGAACTTTCTTTAATGTGACTTTGTTTATTGTTATTTATGTCATTATCTACTGCAGTGGTAATATAATAGTAGTAAAACAAGTGCATACTTAACATACATAACATTTTACTATATTCCAAGTTCTTACATGTATTATTTTTACTTTCTGAAGTCATCATGCAGAATGAAGCCTTAGATACAAGTTACAGTAGAATAATAATTAATGTTGTATTAACACTGAGCTTCACTTTTCTTTGTTCTTCTTGGTTTTATTCTAAACAGAGTCTGAACTAACTCATTGAAACCTTCAGTGTTCCCTCCTTGTTCTCATCTACCTGAATCACCTGGTGACTGTAGCTCCTCCCCTCTCACATGGAGCTGAGGACAGGACAAGATCAGCTGCTGTCTATATTACTTATTTTACATAAAACAAGAAGAAAACTACAAGTGGCATCAAGTCAGTTTGCTGTTTATAAACGATCTGATCAGACCGGGTTTGATATGAAACTACATGAACATGTTAAATTCAAACATGAATAAATTAAAATCCACAGAGAAAAGAAACGAGACACGGACAGTTTACCAAGAAGAAACATCAGGAGCAGGAAACAGGAAGAAATCAGTTCTGTTTTAGGACTTATTTACAAAAACTGAAATAAAAAGAGACTCTGGGAGCCTTGAAGAAGTTACTGACTTCATATCAAACTAATCTAAACACTCTGGACCAGTGTCAGTCGGTGATGTGTTGAACATTATCTGTAATAGTAGCAGTGAGATGCAACTCTGATTTGACCGACTTTTCCAGCAGTAATTGAAGCTCACTCCACTTCATCACTGCTGTGATCACAAGTTTCCACTGCAGACTCACAGCAGGGGACAAACACAATGAGCTGTGACAGTCTCTTTCCTTCACTGAGCTGAAATCTTCAAACACACAAAGTCAACTTCATTTGAAAGAAGCATTTTCCCTTTAAATCACCATCAGAGGATCTCATCACTGCTCTCTGTCTGATCTGAGCTCCTCTGGTAAAAAAAACTTTCTGATTTGTCAAAAAATTACTGAGATTATTTTACTCTTCATCATGAACAACACTAAAAAAGACAAAACTAAGAGTTGATTTCATTAGTTTGTTTTTAGCAGAACTGAATCAGAAAAAAACAACTCATTACTGTGGTTTGATTTAGAAGTGAAATTAAGTAATTTTAAAGCTTTTAAAACTAATTATTTCATCTCTACTTATCAGTTGGTTCCCAAACTCAGTCCTCAGGAGTTTGAGAACCTCACATATAAAGTAATTAATAATCAAGCTCCATCTTATCTTAAGACCTCATAGTTCTGTATGTTCACATATCTATTTGTAATGTCTTAAACTTTGCACTGTAAATTGATTTAAGATGACTTTGTTAGGATTTGGTTTATGTAAATAAAATTGAACTGAATTGAATTTTTGTCATTTAAACAGCTGTTGATAGAGATTAGTAACCACTCCAACATATTTTAATCTTTCCTCTAATATCTGCTCAACAACAACAGGTCTACAATCTGAAACAAACACATTAATTAACAAAACAGGAAGTACTGTACGTTTTAATTCTCTTTCTCTACAAATGTCTCAGTATAAACAGAAGAAGTAGATTCTGTCTCTTCTTCTCTCCACAGAGACAAAATGACTAAAATAATAAAGTTGTGCTGGATCAACTCCCTATTTACAAGAAACCAGAGGAGTGAGTCTGTGATATTTCCAAAGATCTGCTTTAACATTACATCCAAACCCCATCAGACACAGCCCCACCCAACAGCAACACTTCATACTGATCTACCAGAACAACAACTGTTCTACAGTCCTTTACTTAATCAGGACTAAAACTGAAGATCAGAACAAGAACCGTCACAAACAAACCTGTTAAAAGAGTCAAAGACTGAGAAACAGGAAATGAGATGTCACACACACACTGATCAAACTAATACAGAGAATTAAACAACTTCACTCTTCTTTCCTTTTAGTCCACAGCGTCTGGTTTTACTGGAATAACAACAATAATGCTGTGTTAACACTCACCTGTCTTAGTTCAGTAAATCTGTATAATCTGTTTCTTCGACACAAAATGGAGAAAAACTAACTACGTAGTTGTTGTTTCTGTTTCCACTTGGACTATTCCGTCACCCCTCTGAAATGGTTTGTTCCGATCAGAGTATGAGGAAGCTGTAGATCAGTGACTTCAAACTCAAACTAGGACAAAATTAAAAACTGGGA
This sequence comes from Anabas testudineus, assembly GCF_900324465.2. Taxonomy (NCBI): domain Eukaryota; kingdom Metazoa; phylum Chordata; class Actinopteri; order Anabantiformes; family Anabantidae; genus Anabas; species Anabas testudineus. Next base: position 15,792,773 of record NC_046611.1, read on the forward strand.
CAAAGTCGAGGACCAAACTCAATATATATTGAAAAATTAACTGCAATTGTGCATGTTTTCTTATCTCCCCAGATATGTAATGTAATTCGCTTAATGGAGTAAACAAAGCCTAATATAATAAACAAATTAGAAATTAAATTTGAAATAAAACACACATCAGTGTTATTCGCTTCTTATCTAAATGAATAAAATAACTTATGTCTCTATCCGTAGTCTTTCGAGTTCCTTTTTAATTAAAATCTTTTTTCACTGTCCAACAACAAAAAAACAAAAACAAATAATAATAATTTAATCTTTCAACTCAACTCAATTTATAAACTCTTTAAAACAGCCTTGGTTGACCAAAGTGCTGTAAACAGCTTGTCAAGAGAAAAAGCAATTAAGACAATACTACAACGATGAATAGTAAATAAAATGACAATAAAAACAAAAGAATAAAATAAAGTAATAAACACAGAGTCTTCATGCTGAATTAAAAGCCAGAGAATAAAAATGAGTCTTCAAGTAAGTATTAAAAATAGACAGTGAAGGTGCCTGCCTACTGTGCAGTGGTAGTTCATTCCATAATTGGGGTTAAGGTTATTTGAAAATGCACAGGCAACCAGTGGAGAGACGGAGGATGGGAGTTGTGTGCTCCCTCTTTCATGACGAGCAGCTGCATTTTGGACCAGTTGGAGACGTTCAAGGGAAGATTGATTTACTGAAGAGACCAAGATGCACATTGGTTCAAGTCAGATAGCTGACATCTCTTCTTAGATGTCTGGGGTTAGGATCTGAGCTGTTGTTCATCAGTGAGACGACTCCTGAGTGGTGTTTTGTCATCTTCATCAACACAGATATGTTCTGTCGAACATGGAGCATTTGAGCAGGTTGTGCACAGAGTTGGAGCAGTGTGTCAGTGAGGAAACATGGAAACTGGTTAGTTGGTGCTTTTTCCACATCAACTGCAAACAGATTACTGAGTAGTTCAAATCTGCATTTCTGGGCTTCAAAGTCTGTAAATATCCGGTAAATTCTGAGGTTTTTAGTGAACTCGGCCTCTTTCATTTGTCCATTTTTGGGGAGGGGTGGATTAAGTTTGTCCGATGTGACTGGTTGCATGGATGCTAATGATCAACAGAAAAGGAGGGGGCGCTTGGTGGACGAGTTGGTTTACTGGTTTAACAGACTTTAACATTTACTTTAGCTGAGACAAGTTACTATTAAGAATTGTTGTGGTGTGAGGGCTCCATCTTGTGGCAGTGATATGTAAAACATGTAAACTGTATATTCAGTCATGCAGAATGTTAAGAGAAAACTTCTTGATAACAAGATGTCATTGTTTCCACCTATCTCTGATGTTGAATTTTTATATTTCTTTCAGAAACCACACAAACACAATTGTTGTTCAGGATGCTGAAATAAATCTTTGCTAAAGGAACTCCTTGTTTCTTCCTGATCTAACAGTCACTTCAGTGGAGGACTGTGAATCATCTGAACCCAAGAACATGTGAGAAACCTCAGTGAGCATGTGTGGTCGACGAGTGGAAATGTATAATAAATATTTATTATTTTCTAATATCATGTCAGTTTTATCTACCCAGAAAACTTAATTTTAGTTAATAAAAAAAAAAAGAGCCAAATCTGAATCAGTCTGATGATGAATTTACAGAGTCTTGGAGGAGCCATGAAGGAAAAGACTAAATCGTGCAAACTAATTATTAAATTGAGAGCATACATTAAGTAATGTGTGGTCTTCATAGAATTTGTATGTTGTTTAATTAATCCTCTTGATTTATTGTATTTTGCGTCATACAGCGCTATGTGTCTCTGACAGGTCAAATAAAAAACACTATGAATTAATTTACAGGTCAACTAACTCTTTACCAGATGGATCTTCATCTCACATTGTATAAAAGTAAAATGTTATCATAACGTATTTGTATTTACTTTAACATTTGTGAATCAAAACTGAACCAACAAACTTAAGGGATGTCAGTGTGTAAAATCAGCCTCAAAGCCTGATAGAGCTCACAGGTGAAGTGTCCGTGTCTGTTTTCTGTGTGTAAGTATGCGTCATGGTTCATCAGCCAGAGGTAAACATGACTGAATACACACTGCAGACAAGCAACACTGCTCTCGTTCTGATCTTTGAAACTGGATAAAAACTAATTATGACTTTTAACTGGTTTCATTAAGTTTAAATATACTGTCGACTTAGTTTAGACAAACATTTTGTAATTCAGGATGTGGTGAACAAACAAAAATACAAATTGTGAGTTTAATGCTCATTGGTGTTATAGTAGTGTAGAATTACGCCATCGTACAGATGAAGTCTTCATGTTCTTGATTTTGTAATTTGTTCACACAGCTCTGTAGAACTTGGAGTCTGAAGCTAAGATTATTTTATCTCTTTACACTTTACACATGATACTGTAACATAATTTACACAATGATCTGTCTGAACAGCTGCAGTAAACATGATGACATCACCAATGTACCACCCCACCATATTATTATATCTTGAAATGGGTTGATGGTGGAGAACATACAAAGTGTCATGATTCCAGCTCCTCCTGTCTGTCTGCCCCTGATTTCCTTGTTTTCTCCCTCCTCTGTCAGGTGACCTGCTGATCACCTATTGTCTGTACCTGTGTCTCCCTGGTCCCTTTATTAGCAGGTCTGTCAGTCTCCTCTTTGCCAGATAGTCTCACATCGATCTGACAACAAAACTATCCAGCGTTATTCGTCAGACTGCTTATCAGTTATGAACCCAGCCTGACCTGAAACCTGTCTCTGCCTGACTTCCCCCTAACCGGACCTGCCTTCTGTTCTGGTCTGCTTCTGCTCTGCCCTTCGGTACAGGAGTGTTTTCTGCCTGACCTGTTCCTGCTCCCCTCTGCCTCCTCTCCTGTTCTGTCCCTGAACTGGATTTTCCTGTGTATGACCTGGACTGTCTCGGTTCAGCTGCTGCTTCCTGAAATTCATCCACTGCATTATCTTTATTGTGAATAAACCTTCCTTATTCTTACTCTTCTTGTGTTGTCTCTGGCAATGGAGTCGGATCCTAGGCTTGTGACAACGATGTTCTTCTCACAGACCCAGATACAACTTTGAATAATTTGGTTCAGAACATAGCTGTGACCCAACTGCCCTTTAAATAACATCCTGATAAAAATATTCAATCAAATAGTTAAAATCTTTTCAGTCAGTTTGACAATGACATCACTTTATCAGGTCATCAGACCCCAACTTTAACTAAAGTCCCAGTGATTCTAAACCTCGTCATGAACAGTGCACAAAGGGTTAAATATAAATAAAAGTTTTGTTATATATTTGTAAGTAATGTCTGGATGAGGTCAGTGTGGTCAAGTCTCTCTGGGCTGTGGGTAGTAAGCAGGCTACAGTTTCTCTGGTAGTAATATAGCAGTAATTTTGATTTTCAACAGTTTATCCTCTAATAGATAACAACATGATCATCATTGATGTGATGTCTGTAACCTTTGGTGTCTGACACGTCCCGTGTTTTGTTTGGCTGCCTCGCAGTGAGCAGTGACATCATTTGTCTTATTTCACAGTATTAGTAGCAATATTATGGATTTTGTTGTTATACTATGAACTATTATCCTGTGGAAATATGAATAATCTTTAATTCTTCATATGTCTGTTAAGAGAAGTCCTGTATATGTGTTAAATTTTTAATTTAATTACTTAGATAATCTGTGAATATTATTATTATTATTATTATTTGGTGTCTTATTATTTACATGATATCTCCATGTGCAATTTCTAGATACCAACAATATTCACTACTGGAATAAATAAATATAACTGAAAAAGCATTTCTGGGTTCTCTTGTGTTTACAGTTTTTCTCAGTCGCTTTAGTACAATTCTCAGATCAGAATTGAAGTTTGTGAAGTTTATGTGTGTGCATTTCTCAAAACAATTTGTACAAACAGCAAAACACTATGGATTTCTTGCAAAAGCCTCTAACTTGCTCAAAATCTTTAGTTCATCTCTCAAAACTAAGTCATTGAACATGTCAGTGCCATCAGAATGTCAAGTCCTTGTGTCATTGTCTACGAACAAGACAGTCAAATTACTTAGTCATGTTGTCAATATAACTGTGTACTTTAGAGGGAGGTTCTGATGTAAACTATGGCTAAAGTTCTGATGATAATTATTGTAAAATGTAAGTTACACCTTTTTGTTTGATTGCAAGAGACTAGACAAGATTCACATTTACACTTTTATTGTTTATATTCTAATTTGTTGACAGACCATGTCATACCAACATAGAAAAAACCCACTGCAAACAGTAACACAAAGGGAAAAAAAGACAGGACAATATTCTGTACAACAGTACAGACAGTGCAGTAGGAATTGGTGTGGTCTTCCTGCACCTCTTGTCGTTCCTGTATGTTAGGCCACAAATTCTCATCCACATCACAGCGAATATCCTCTCTTGCAATGCAGCGTGGAAAGACAGCAGAGGCTGTCTTATCCAGCCTCTGCAGGCGTCTGCTGTGATGTCATCACACGCTGCATCCATGGCAGCCAGGAGGGTCATTTGTGTATGTGGCTGGCGATCATAAACTTTCCATCTCCATGCTGAGAAAAATTCCTCAATAGGGTTAAGGAATGGAGAGTAGGGTGAAATGAACTCCATCCGCATCCTGTTGTGGGCTGCAAACCATTGCCTGATGATGTTGGAGTGATGAAAACTCACATTGTCCCAAACTATCACATACGTTGGCAGGTGATCTCCACTCTGACCCCTCTCTTCTTCAGGGATGAGATCTCTGTAGAGAGTTTCTAGAAAGGTCATAAGATGTTCTGTGTTGTATGGACCTATTATGGGAATATGAGTAAGCACACCATTGTTACAGATGGTAGCACCCATGGTTATGTTCCCCCCCTGGGCCACAGGGCTACATCCACTGTAGCCCTGTGGCCGATGATATTTCGGCCACGCCTTCTGCATTTTGTTAGGTTGAAGCCAGCCTCATCCATGTAGTGGTTATAAAACTGTCAATGGAAACAAACAACAAACACCATTCACCATGTGATTAATTCTATAGAAATGAACACATGAAGCCTCATGGCTCAGACTGTAAAGTTGGAAAATGAGAATTGGTCTTAATCAGCAGGACATGATGTGAAAATCAGCAGGAGTTCTCTTACTGATAACAATAAATGACTTAAAGTAGTAACAGCTCAGTAATAAAGGCAGGAACAGATCACACACGTTGAAGGAGAAAGTCTGAGTTTTAATATGTGATGAGAAATGTCTGTGGTTCTGAGCAGGAAGCTGATGAACAAACAAAGATCAGACAAGACTCAGAAAAGAGCTACAAGGCTGGATTCTACATTAGAGATGGATTTGGTTTAATTCTACCAGAACAGAATAATAATACAGTTTCTATCACATAAACATTGTTCATATCAACCATTGTCTAAATATTTGTATCCTCTAAAGGGAAAGTTCACCTAAAACTAAAAGAACAACTACTGTGAACAGGTCTTCAGAGTCATCTGGACTGGATCAACTGAGAAACATGAAACAACATCAGTGTTTTCATTAACGTGTTTATTACAGAACAAAATAATTAAACCCATTCTTTGTGTCTCTCTCATATAATTTAAATGTGACATTTTCATAAAGGTGTGTAACAAAGTTTTTCCTCATTCTAATCCAGTGTTGTTACTTCACCAGTTTCAACTCAGACCACTCTACCTCCCAGTAACGTGGTCCAGTCAGAGCCTCTCTGCTGATGCTGCTGCTTCAACATCTGGATCATCATCAAGCATCATCTTCTTCTTTTTACTGTGACCTTTAGAAAAATCATCACTTCCATCTGTTGAAAGAAGACGAAACAACACAGATGGTAAATTAGTATTTAAAAACTAATTTCATCAACTAGTCAGAACATTTCTGATTATCTCATAACTCCAAACATACATGTCATATTTTCACATTCTTAACATAAGATATATGACAAACCCATATCGTGGATTGAACCATTTCCACTACATAATATGGTTCATTATGTAATGGAAATAAAAAGCAGCTCAACTTGTAGAGAGACTGTAGAAGTAGTTAGTGATCCAGAGAGCTACTTATTACTGCACCTCATTACTAAATGTCTTCACTTCATCCATCTTTATGATGCCAGTTTGTTTAGTTCAGAAGGTCTTTAACACCTCACTGTAACTTAATGAACGAGCTTCCTTCTGTTTGTGATGTTTGAAGAATCATTTCTGCACATTTCCTTTCCAGTTCCTCAGTACTGGACCTCCACAGGACTGTGTGCTGTCACCTATGATCTACATCATATTTCTATGATATATCTCTATGATTCTACTGAAATGAACAAATTGTTGACGCTATAAGAGAAAGAACGAGTCATCAGATCACCCACCCCCACCACCAATGCTGACCTCAGCAGCTGCTGGTTATTTGAAGCTTTACAGGAAATATTGGATCTTTGCCTTGATACTAACTATATTTAGTCCAATACTGCTGAAAGCAGCATGGACTGACTCCAACCCTCTACTGACCTCAAGGTTTCCAGTCTACAATGGGGACTCTCCACAAGATCAGACAGCAGCTTAACATCTGAATCCTGCAGCTTGTTGTTCCTCAGGTCCAGTTCTGTCAGATAGGAGGGGTTGGACTTCAGAGCAGAGACCAGAGAATCACAGCTGATCTCTGACAAACTGCAGGAATCCAATCTGAATAAAGAATAAAACAAAGATAAAAGAATACAAAACATTTATTACTGTCATCTCCTAAATAAAGTTGAGTTGAATTAAACTGATAAACTCAGATAAACACAAACAGAACACAGACTAGATTTTGGCCACCATCACTTTCATTATAAAGGCTTTAGGAAAGAATCTATTCAGTATGAACAGAACAGAATTAATATAGTATGAATTATTTACAATACAATTCTGTCTCTGTGTTTCCCTGGACCCTGATATGCAGTTAAATGGAGGCTAAGAGGCAAGAAGGCCTGAAAGAAGTCCTCCTAGTTCAGCAACCCAGATCAGGACCAGTCCTGAATGAAAAGCAGCTGAGAAGGAAGGAGTATCAGAACTTTCCACAGCAGAGGAAACAAGTTTAGTGAAAGACTGATGTGGTTTGTAACTCTATGAAGAAGCTGTGCTAAAGGTAACTAGATATTAGAGCAGAGAATGTATCTGTTGGTAAAAATCAAACTTCAGGAGGGTAGAAATCTGCAAAACAATGAGTCAAAGCTGAGCAAAGGGTTTATTTAAAGTGGAGTGAGCATGTGGTCTGTGTGTGAATGGCTTCTAAACAAATGATCTAGTAACATATTGGTGATATGTGATTACATATTAATATAGGTACAGTAAGATTCTGTTAGTTAAATGCTCTCATCAAATGTCTGGGACAGTACAATGTAAAGAGAAAAGCCAAGAACCTTCAGAAGAATCAGACCTCAGTGGCTATCAGAGGAAGCTACAAGGACACAGACAGGACTGATATCAGATGGACGACTCAGTACCTTTGCCAGACTACTGGGACTGTACCTACTCCTACTCACACCAAATGTTTTTTCTATAGAAGCTTTACAGTCCGTACAATAATTACATATTCTGTACTAGAGCCTTGACTCAGATAAGGAAACACAACAAAGGTCTGTTTATTCATTAATCTCAGTAAAGAACTAAAAATGGTGTCTGACCTCAGAGTCTCCAGTCTACATTGTGGACTCTCCAGAAAACCACACAGCAGTTTCACTCCTGAATCCTGCAGCTTGTTGTTCCTCAGGTCCAGTTCTGTCAGATGGGAGGGGTTGGACTTCAGAGCTGAGACCAGAGAATCACAGCTGATCTTTGACAAACTGCAGGAATCCAATCTGATTAAAGAATAAACAAAGATAAAAGAATACATAACATTTATTGATGTCATCTCCTAAATAAACTTGAGTTGATATAAACTGATAAACTCCGACAGAACACAGACTAGATTTTGGCCACCATCACTTTCATTATAAAGGCTTTAGGAAAGAATCTATTCAGTATGAACAGAACAGAATTAATACAGTATGAATTATTTACAATACAATTCTGTCTCTGTGTTTCCCTGGACCCTGATATGCAGTGAAATGGAGGCTAAGAGGCAAGAAGGCCTGAAAGAAGTCCTCCTAGTTCAGCAAACAAGCTACAAGGGATGCAGACAGGACTGATGTCAGATGGGAGACAACTCAGTACCTGTGCCAGACTACTGGGACTGTACCTACTCCTACTCACACCAAATGTTATTTCTATAGAAGCTTTACAGTCCGTACAATAATTACATATTCTGTACTAGAGCCTTGACTCAGATAAGGAAACACAACAAAGGTCTGTTTATTCATTAATCTCAGTAAAGAACTAAAAGTGGTGTCTGACCTCAGAGTCTCCAGTCTACATTGTGGACTCTCCAGAAAACCACAAAGCAGCTTCACTCCTGAATCCTGCACGATGTTGTAGCTCAGCTCCAGTTCTCTCAGATGGGAGGGGTTGGACTTCAGAGCTGAGGCCAGAGATTCACAACTGGTCTCTGACAACCTGCAAGAAGTTAATCTGAAAAAAGAATAAAGCATGAAGCTAAAATCAAAAACCCAATCACATATGTCCTTATCAATGAACTTCTTTCTAAAATCAGTAAAGTAGCTTTGTCATTCTCTCACTGTGAATCATCATAATATAACGAGTTGGTGGAAACATTTGGCTGTGATAGTTAATAATACTAGAAAGTAGTATATGTGACTGTAGGTCGAGTAAAAACAAAATGCAGTTTTCAAACGATGATTTAGTTTATTAAGGGGAATAAAGTTTTCCAAACCACCAATCCAGTGGTTTCATAGACAACATAACTGTACAACCAGTGGCTAAAGATAGCTGACAGTGTGATCTCTCTTCAGCTGCAATGATGGTATGAATTTCAAAAAAACAACATCTGGTACGCTGCTATGTTGCATTTACTTATAACAACATCAACAAAAATATTTGTTTTACCAGCAACAACAACAAACCAACAGTTAAAATCAATATTGAAAAAAACACTTGAACTGACCTCAAAGTTTCCAGTCGACAATTTGGACTCTCCAGTCCAGCGGACAGCATATTCATTCCTGAATCATGTAGCCTGTTTCCACTGAGGTCCAGCTCTCTCAGATGGGAGGAGCTGGATTTCAGTGCTGAGACCACAACTTCACAGTGAGTTTCTGAGAGTCCACAGTGAACAAGTCTGTGATGCAGAACATATCAAGTTGAAAATAAAAGAATAATTTGACAATGAAATGACAAAAAACTGCTTTCATGAATTTTGTTGACAAAGCAGATTATCAAGTGCAGCTGTAGCTGAGGTGAACAGTTATTCAGGCATTGGACTAATTCATGTTTCTGTGTCTGCTGCATGATATTAATCTCATTTTGTGTCAAAGTGGACTCTGCATCTGTGTGCAGCCCAAAATAGATAGTGGACTGTGGATTGGTCAAACTGTGAATGTACTGACTCGTACATTAGATCATTAACATAGATGCTCATTTCATGCAGGTGTTGATTTCAACATCCTTAAAATTGTTATTGTAAAATGGTTTCACATAAACATTTTAATATTCAGTCCTGTTTATAATATGAGGATAGTGGTTGTATTTATTTACATGTGTTCATGTGTATATATGCATTAGTATTTGTATTTCTGTGTGTACAGTATGTGTATGATTTATGTATATGTACAGTAGAAGTATGTTCATGTGTGGATGTTAATATATGTTTGTATATATGTGTGTATTTTCTTTTCCATTTTTTTTAAATGTTCTCATCTGATTCAACCGTCTAAGGACAGAGGGTGTTGTTGTGGAGCAGTGTGTAAAGTCCACTGGGTCAAAGTTCACATCTGACAGTTTAAAGGTCAGATGTGAACTTATTTCTACAGCAAAACGTTCTGTAGAAAAAAAACTGACACTGCTGATGCTTCCTGTGATCATGCCGTCGTGTTTTATATTTTGCATGATGAGAATGTGTACTTGTATGTTCTCAAATTCTAGTATGAGTAGAAGTACATGTGCTGTACTGCAGGTACAGAGGCTGCAGCTGTGTGTTATCCTCATGTTGGTGATCACATCTGGACTCACCGAGCCTTTCTGCAGTTCCTCACAGCTGGAATCAGTCTCTGTCGTCCCTCCCACGATGTGTTGAACGTCTTCAGGTCCAACTCATCCAGAACCTCCTCTGACATCTGCAGCATGTAGGCCAGAGCTGAGCAGTGGATTACAGAGAGGTACTTGTCTGATCTGTTCTCTGACTTCAGGAACTCTTGGATCTCCTGATGAACTGAGTGGTCGTTCATCTCCATCAGACAGTGGAAGATGTTGATGCTTCTGTCAGGAGAGATGTCACGACTGTTCATTTCCTTTAGGTTATTAATGACTCTCTGAATGACTTCTGGAATGTTCTCTGTCTGACCCAGCAGACCTCCTAAGAGTCTGTGGTTGGACTCCAGAGAGAGGCCATGAAGGAAACGAACAAACAGGTCCAGGTGACCATTTTTACTCTCAAGGGATTTTATCAAGGCTTTCCTAAGGAAGGCATCCAGAGTTAGGTTAACTGTGTAGTTGCAGTATTTCCCCACAAACTGCTCCAGTGCTTCTGTCTTCTTATTGGTGTAACAGTGGAACATGTAGACTGCAGCCAGCAGAAGACTGGGATGTGACACATGATGTGGAGGCTCCTGGATGTCTTGATGTGTGAGATGATTGTGCTGGACAGCTCTTCATCACTGAATCTCCTCCTGAAGTACTCCTCCTTCTGGACGTCAGTGAAGCCTCGTACTTCTGTTACCCTGTCAACACATGGAGGAGGGATCTGATTGGCTGCTGCAGGTCGGGAAGTTATCCAGACCAGAGCTGAGGGAAGCAGATTCCCCTTGATGAGGTTTGTCAGCAGCACGTTGACTGATGACTCCTGTGTGACATCAGACACGACCTCCCTGTTGTTGAAATCCAGTGAAAGTCTGCTTTCATCCAGGCCGTCAAAGATGAACAAAGGTTTACAGACAGCCAGCTGCTCTGCTGTGACCTTCTGTAATGTTGGATGGAAAACATGGAGCAGGATGAGAAGACTGTACTGCTCATCTTTGATCAGGTTCAGCTCCCTGAATGAAAGCAGAACCAGCAGACTGACATCTTGGTTTTCCAAGTCCTCTGCCCAGTCCAGAGTGAACTTCTGCACTGAGAAGGTTTTTCCAACACCAGCGACACCGTTCGTCAGAACCACTCTGATGTGTGTCTGTTGGTCAGGTAAGGCTTTAAAGATGTCGTGGACCTTGATTGCAGTGTCATGGAGGGTCTTCATCTTGGAAACTGTCTCCAGCTGTCTCACCTCATGTTGGTTATTAACCTCTTCACTCTGTCCCTCGGTGATGTAGAGCTCAGTGTAGATCATGTTGAGGAGGGTTCCACTTCCTGTTTCATCACTTCCTTCAGTCACACATTCACATCTCCTCCTCAGACGGATCTTATGTTCATCTAAAACCTCCTGCAGACCAACATCTGCTGAAAGACAAGAAACTATGTGAGATTGAAGAAAAAGAATCTGGTGATTATTTTCATCAGATGCAATAAAAAACAAAGAAATTCAACAAATCTCTCTTATGTCAGACATAAAAAATATTAAACATCAGCAGACAGATGTTCAGTCTTACTTATTACGGTTCTGGTTCTGGATCTTTTTCCATACTGGGGACAGGAGGAGTCGCCTGATGAACCAGACTGGTCCCAGTATGAGGTGATGCACTGTCTGCAGAACCAGTGTCCACAGCTGGTAGAGACTGGATCCTTCAGGACGTCCTCACACAAAGCACAGTGGGACAGCTGCTGCTCCTCCACACAAACAAGACTCTTCTTCCTGTTTCTGTGGACACAAAGAAAACTTGCAGTCTGGAGACAGTGAGTGAGGAAGTTGTTTTTTCTCAGGGACCTCAGAAGAGACTGATTCCCATCAACACTACTGGATCTAACAGGATCTTTGGAGTGAAACAAACACTTGACCTGTTTTATCAGCTCAGTTTATTGTTTGTTTATGATTCTTAAAATTAAAAATGTACTTTATGCTGTGAAATCAAACACTGATGTTGCTTCTCTGTCTCTGATGACATTGACACCAGCATTTAGAAACAGAACAAAACTTCTTACTTTGTGTCTGAGGGTCTAGACGTCACATCGCATAAGGTCAGAGGTTCTTCTTTGGAGTGGTCACTCTCCATAGACACACAGCTGGAAACTGCAGACTCTGCTCTGTCCTCCTCTTCCTCCACACAAACACTCATCTTCTGGACTTCAGTCAGTCAGAGATAAACCAGCAACACTGACTGTGAGCTCAGAACAAGCATCAATCAAGAATCCAATCTGCTCAACAGTCACATAAAGGAAATCTACGTACAAGGATGCATCTCCCTGTTTTCTCCCAGTTTCCATTTGTATGAACAGCAGCAGATTCTCTCTTTTCTACTCTCTACAGTCCTGAAACGTACTCAGAGACTGTGACAGTAAAATAATCCTGTTGTATTAACACTCACCGGCCTCAAACGTCACTTTTACTCCTACTGCTCTGTTGGCTCTAAACAGAGTCTGAACTAAGTGACACAAATGTTCAGTTTCAGTTCCTCCTCTTTTCAGTTCCCATCAGTGTCAACTCGGGATTTCCTGACGTCCCCCTGACTCTTCTCCCTTTACACAGTTCAGTTTTTAAAAACCACAAATGTTCACTGAACAACACTCACTGCTGTAATCGAACCATTAACAGAATCCTTAAAGACACGTCCAAATATCTGGAGAAAAACTAATATTCTGTTTTAAATGTGCTGCAACTTTTCTCTAATGATTCAAACAAACATTTGAGTCAAAAGGACAAATCACCTCATTGAATTAGTAACACCCAGATCTTGTTATTCTGTGGATCAAACACCAAAATGTCTTTATTATTGACTAAAGATTTGAACTTTGATGCTTCTAGTCCACAGCATTTATTGAACAGCTGGACTCACCTGCATCACACGTTCAGTTTTAATGGTCTGAAGACTCCACAGCAACAAACTGTGAAGCTGTTTCATCCCAAACTCAGCAGGAGTTTCACAACTCGTCTGCTGTTGGTGGTTTTCTGTTAGAGAGAAAACACAGTTTGTTGAACTAGACGTATATGAACCTTCAGAAAATCGGATCTGAACAGAATCTGATTGAGGAACGATGAAGAAAATGGACGCTGGTCTCACTGAAGCAGAATCGTCTCCTCTCTTGGATCAGATAATGAAGCTTTATTGTGAAAACAGAGAAACTGAGCAAACGTTTCCATCCAGAAATCCCACAGTGTCTTTTGGCTTTTAGAGGTGCAGCAGTGGAAAGGTGGAGCAACGGAGAGAACTGTTGTTGTCTGGATTTGATCCAAGTGAATATTGGGAATAAAAGTTCAAACTAAAAGTTGTTGGTGTTCATCATTAGTCTCCTAAAGAGAAAACAAAGAGGCACCAAACATGTTGAGTGTGTGTGACACCACTCAGACTGTGACGGCACCAGTGTTGGAGAAAAACCTTCACTTGGTTTATTTCACACTACAAACTCTCAGTCCTGCAGCACTGGGCTCAGACTATCACCTGGGATCAGTCTATCACCTGGTCTTCTTCTCTGTGTTCTACTGCAGAGTGTAACAAATTTTTTTCTCTCAGTGTTAAAGTTCAATAATAAACAAACTCTTCAATTCAGAGGTGGTGGTAACAAGTTACATTTACTCAGTTACTTGTACTTCAGTAACTTTACTGAATAATCTGTAACTGTTGGAGCAGCTTTGATGCTGCAGACATTTTACTGTTACACAAACAAACATGAAGAAAAATCAAAGACTAAAACACTTGAAACATTTTGATCTGTACGAACAATTGTTGCTCTACAGTAAATGTGTGGTTGTTTCATTGTGAAGTTGTGATTGTTGGAATTAGTGCAGCAGTGTGTGTGTCTCTGTGTGTGATGGTTGTTTGTCTGAATGAACTGCTGTGTTTTTACTGTACATATGTGGTTTGTTGTCAGGTCTCTGTTGATCTCAGTGAGATTTCCTGATGAAATCAAGCTGAACACAACAACACAACATGAATGGAAGCAAATGGAAACCTGGGTTTTGTGATCACACTGAAGAAAATGTTGGACCATCTCTAATGATGTGATCAGTAAGTTCAGCTTCTTTCTCTCCACTGCTCGACCTCAGGTTACACTAACTTCACACACACACGACCATCTTCCATCAGTTTGACTGTGAAGTGAGGCTCCAACTATCAGCTGTGTTACCTGTGGACAGGAAGTGACAGGGAGCAGCCAGCAGGGGGCAGCACATCATGAGCACAGCACCAACAGAGGAGCTTCATCACATCAGATGTTTTCAGTGTGAAGTCACACACGAGGAAAAGTGAAGAGAAACTTTCAAACAGCAGATCATCAGCTACGTCACACAGTCTTAGAAATCTGGGAACTTGACCTCAAACTTCGGTTTCATCCAGTTTTTCTAATGACACTTTTCAGCAGCTGTTTGTAGTTCAAACTGAGCCTGGTTCCAACTAAAGAGTTCACTAAGTGACACTTTATCAGCACTAAATGAAACCAGTTGTTCTGTAGAGATGAATCAAAGTGTTTGATCATTGATGACGTGTTCACAGTGAAGAGTAGAAGTCAAAGTGTTTGCTGTTCCACACTTTCCATGTGTCCACTCTAGTTTGAAAGCAGAGTTTCTAACAAACAGAGGGAGAGTTCACCACTAAATAACATCATAATGATCAGAGTTACATGTGAATCCTGCAGGATTCCTGACAGTGTCCATGATTTTACTCTGATTCCATCACTGCAGCTCAGAATAACTGGACTCTGATGATCAGAGAAAATCAAAGTACAGAGAGAAAAACCCAGAGTGAACAGAGCCAGTTAAAAAGCAGCTTCATGATCCATCAGACCTCGAGACAACAGTTCACATGAAGCAGATCACAAATAATCAGATGTTATGATGTTATTTGAGACATTAAAGGTTCATTTAAACTTTATTCATAAAACTCCAACAGCTGCTGTTTTAAAAGCTGAATTTTTACCTCTGAAGGTTTGAAGGTTTTTATTTTAAATGTTATTTTCCTCATCCTGACAAATCAGCATTTTTCAGACAGTTTATTCTTATTTTTACTCTAAATATTCTTCAACAAATGAAATCACTGGTTCTTCGTGTGAACTTTGTTCAGACGTATGAAACCAAAGGAACGTGTTGTTCTGTAAAGAGCTGCTGCTTTAAAGTCAAAGTTCAGCTTCAGGAAACTGTTTTATTGTTGTTGTGACGACTAGAAGTCAACTTGTGTTTTATGTTGGAGACAAAGCAGCAGTTTGTTTCTAATGTGAAGTTTGATTTAAATTAACTTGATGTTAATTAGTTCATGTGTATCGTCTCATGTTGATGGAGCAAATAAAGAAAATGAAGGATGTATTGATTTGTCTGAAAACACAAAGTCCTTCCTGTCGTCAGCTGCTTTAGTTGAGTCAGGAAACAAGTCAGACCTGATGATCCACTATGAGTCCAAAAACTTCAGCTCACAGTCAGATGATCAGAGAAGCAGATAAGTGACGTCGGATTTTCTGGAAATGTGACTGTTAAAAACTAAACTTCAAGTCAAAGTGAAGTAGTTGTTGACGTCACTGCTGAGAACTAACGTATGAAGTCATGAAGTAACACAGGAAGTAACATGTAGTAACGTACAGACTCACAGATCAATGTATGGACAGTGATGGAAGAAGAATTCAGATGTTAACTAGAGTTAAAGGAGCATTACAACAAGAAAACAGAATCTGTTACAAGTAAAAGTCCAACTTTATGTTTAATAGAAGAAAATTTATTTAAAGCATCTAAAGTAAAAGTATCATGATGGAGAATGAACCCTGTCAATGATTATTGGATCGTTATTAGTGAACTATTAACAGAGTTTCACTTCCTTCAAAATAAAAGCTTAAGAGGGTTTTACAAAGTCTTCAGTTTCATTAACAAAGATGTTTCATCTTTTTCATCCTGTAGACAGAAACATTAGAAGTTAAGAAGCTAAGAGACTCATAATGAACAAAAACCTTGATTAACAAATGTTTTCTTTATGAATTATCCATGTTTACATTTTCTGCTGTTTATCTGAGTCCACGTGTGGATGGATCATGAAACAAATCTAAGTCTCTCACTGGTTCCTCCAACACATCAGGACTCTGGTCCTGTTGATGGGTCCAGATCAAGTAAATTAATGTTAATGTTACTAGAAATTATTGTTCTATGAAGCTTAAATGTGATATAAAGGTCCATAAATTCATGTCCATAATAAATCACTGTAGAACCTGATGTTTCTTTCCATCAGTCTTCAGCTGCTGTGATCATGTGTTGTGAGCTACAACATCAGAAATCTACTGGTTGATAAATACAGTCGACTACAGTTGGTGCAGCTTCAGAATATCTGAATGAAGAAAATAAAGACTGAATAAAATCCAGGTGGAGGTGGAGGGTGGAGGAGAATGGATGGATGTTTATCAGTGTGTCTGCAGAGACTGTGTAGAAGAACAGAGCAGCAGCAGATCAGTCCAGATCCACTGATGATCCTCTGTCAGATCCAGACCAACACACAGGGATGATGGTGGACTTGACATCGAGTCTGACAGTGGAGCTGTTCTCAGAGCAGTTCACACTGCAGCACTGACAATTCACTTTTATATTTATTATTGTCCTCACTTCCACCTGTAGAGAGAATCAGAGAGAACAGATTAGATCAATGAGAGTTTCCAGAGACTCCCTTCATCAGCTGTCAGTCAGTGATGCAGCACATCCAGTAGAAAGAGCAGCAGAGACTTCAGTCCTGTTCAGAGCTGTGTAGTGTCGCCAGCTTCCTTTCAGCTGTCATGTTAACGTATTGGAGTGAACACACTGAGCTGGAAGCTCACAGACCTGCAGAGACTTTTAGCATCAAGTCTGTTTATTCTGCAGATTTCATCAAGTCCACAGTGGAAATAAACTGCTGAGTCATCAACACTTCATTACTGCACCAACAGTTTAGTGATGGATTTCCTGTTGCTCCATGTGAACTGCTGTTTCATTTAAAGACAGAGTCACTGTGTGTTGATCAACATCTTCTCTGCTTTGGAAATATCACCTGACAAATAAACATGGAGGCTGCCACTAAACAGATCTGGACCAAACTAATGACACAGGGACAGAGACTTCAGAAGAGGTTCTGGTCTGTACAAAGACCACATCATTACCAAAGGTGGTCTTGGTTTAGTGAAATAAGAACCAGTGGTTTGCAGAGTTCAGTCAGACTGATTTTAGAGCTGTGACAAAGATGAAACTGATCAATAGTTTAGAGTTGAAATGAAAGAAAAAACTGTTTCATATCAGATTTGATGAATGAGGACCACTGTCTCTATACATCTAGTAAGAATAACAACAAACATCTGACTGATCTGATTGGCTGACTGTTCTCTCTCTGTCTTTCTGTCCGTTCTCCTCTCACAGCTTCACTGAGAAATGCAGCAACAGAGAAGAATGAAGATTTACAGGAAATACTGGATCTTTGCTTTAATACTAACTGTGTTTAGTACAATACTGTTGAAAGTAGCAGAGACACCAACACTAAACTGACCTCAGTTTCTCTAGCTTATTGTCTGGACTCTTCACAAGATCAGACAACTGCTTCACTGCTGAATCCTGCAGGTTGTTTCCCCTCAGGTCCAGTTCTGTCAGATGGGAGGGGTTGGACTTCAGAGCTGAGACCAGAGAATCACAGCTGATCTCTGACAAACTGTAGTTGTTCAACCAGAATGAATTCCTGAGAGAACTCAACCTGAATAAAGAATAAACCATGTAGATCAAATCATTAATAATCAATCAGATATGTCCTAATCAATGATGTTTCCTCTAAAATGAGTAGAGTGACTTTGTCTCTCTGTTATTGTGGATCATCATAATGTCACCACAACATTCATACAACTATTCATGTCAACACTGATTCATAACATGCTGCTGACACTAAACATTTTTTCTACAGTTTATTTAAAAACATTAGTGTGAAATTTGAGTGTTTGAGTTCTGAAGGTTTAATTTCAGTGAACAAACATTATTCATGACAACTCACTGAAAATAACTGAAACTGAAGAATTGAATTAATTTATTACAGTGTTGGTTCAGTTGTGGATTAAAGATATAAGTTCTACAATAGTAACAGTCAGTGAACTGACCTCAGAGTCTTCAGTCTACATTGTGGACTCTCCAGAAAACCACACAGCAGCTTCACTCCTGAATCCTGCAGGTTGTAGTTTTGACTTAGGTCCAGTTCTGTCAGATGGGAGGGGTTGGACTTCAGAGCTGAGACCAGAGAATCACAGCTGATCTTTGACAAACTGCAGTCCTTCAACCTGAATAAAGAATAAACCATGTAGATCAAATCATTAATAATCAATCAGATATGTCCTAATCAATGATGTTTCCTCTAAAATGAGTAGAGTGATTTTGTCTCTCTGTTATTGTGGATCTTCTTAATGTCAGTGTGATGGATGGAGTAACGTGCCCTGCGTGCTTTGTATTGGATCCAGTGGAGGCGGTGCCGGTTCTCAGCTGGTGAATATTTGATCATGGTTTTGTTTGTAGTTTTGTGTTCACAATGTTGTTGTCAGAGCTAGAGCACTTTATTCTGTGTTGTGTCTTGTGTCGGTGTCAGTGGCTCAATGGAGTGGACTGGATTGGGGGAGAATGTAGTTACAGAGAGAGTCCAGCAGAGGGAGCGTTGAGCTGCTGAGGTTCTCAGGTCGCTTCTCTTCATTCACTCAATACAAACATGAGCTGAGGAGAAGTTGTCGTGTGTCACTCTCATCAATACCTCCCTTTACAGGTATAAGTTCTCCCTACTGACTGTTCATATTAATATAAGTATGTGTTATCTGAAGATGTATGTGTGTACATGGGATATTTATAGTGTTTTGCATTCGTGTATTATGAAGCAAAGAAGCTAATTACTGGATGCTAGCGATATTAGCAACGCTATGCTAACGTCGCCATAAAGCCTCATGTTAGTATCCGCTGGTCGAGCACTGTGTTAGAGTCAATGTTGTAGTTCAGCTGTTGAAATACTGAATTACTGAGTGAATACCTGCTTATTGTTGTAAGTATTAGCCACAAATGTCATGCACTGTTCAGGAACATGGTCAGTTTCTGTATAGTTTGTGGATTTCTGTTGTTTATTATAAGAATAATATTCAAAACACTTATTTTAAGACATCAGTCTGTTATATTAAACAATAAAATATTTTTTATCAAAAAAAATTAACCTAATTTAATCTAAACCTTAATTTCAACTAACAATAAACATTTTCTACAGTTTATTTAGAAACATTAGTGAAATTTGAGTGTTTGAGTTCTGAAGGTTTAATTTCAGTGAACAAACATTATTCATGACAACTCACTGAAATGAACTGAAACTGAAGAATTGAATTAATTTATTACAGTGTTGGTTCAGTTGTGGATTAAAGATATAAGTTCTACAATAGTAACAGTCAGTGAACTGACCTCAGAGTCTCCAGTCTACATTGTGGACTCTCCAGAAAACCACACAGCAGCTTCACTGCTGAATCCTTCATCTTATTCAAGCTCAGGTCCAGTTCTGTCAGATGGGAGGGGTTGGACTTCAGAGCTGAGGCCAGAGATTCACAGCTGATCTTTGACAAACTGCATTTCTTCAATCTGAATGAATTCCTGAGAGAAGTCAACCTGAATAAAGAATAAACCATGTAGATCAAATCATTAATAATCAGTCAGATATGTTCTAATCAATGATGTTTCCTCTAAAATGAGTAGAGTGACTTTGTCTCTCTGTTATTGTGGATCATCATAATGTCAGCCTTCTACAGACATTATCCAAATGTCACCACAACGTTCATACAACTATTCATGTCAACACTGATTCATAACATGCTGCTGACACTAAACATTTTCTACAGTTTATTTAGAAACATTAGTGAGAAATTTGAGTGTTTGAGTTCTTAATTTATTACAGTGTTGGTTCAGTTGTGGATTAAAGATATAAGTTCTACAATAGTAACAGTCAGTGAACTGACCTCAGAGTCTCCAGTCTACATTGTGGACTCTCCAGAAAACCACGCAGCAACTTCACTGCTGAATACTGAAGGTTGTTTTCACTCAGGTCCAGTTCTGTCAGATGGGAGGGGTTGGACTTCAGAGCTGAGGCCAGAGATTCACAGCTGATCTTTGACAAACTGCAGTTGTTCAATCTGAATAAAGAATAAACCATGTAGATCAAATCATTAATAATCAGTCAGATATGTTCTAATCAATGATTTTTCCTCTAAAATGAGTAGAGTTACTTCAGCAGAGGTTCAGGTCTGTACAAAGACCACATCATTACCAAAGGTGGTCTTGGTTTAGTGAAATAAGAATCAATGGTTTGATTTTAGAGCTGTGACAAAGATGAAACTGATCAATAGTTTAGAGTTGAAATGAAAGAAAAAAACTGTTTCATATCAGATTTGATGAATGAGGACCACTGTCTCTATACATCTAGTAAGAATAATAACAACAAACATCTGGCTGATCTGATTGGCTGACTGTTCTCTCTCTGTCTTTCTGTCCATTCTCCTCTCACAGCTTCACTGAGAAATGCAGCAACAGAGAAGGATGAAGATTTACAGGAAATACTGGATCTTTGTTTTGATAATAACTGTGTTTAGTACAATACTGATGAAAGTAGCAGAGACTGACTACAACACTGAACTGACCTCAAATTCTCCAGTTTAAAGTCTGGACTTTTTACAAGATCAGACAACTGCTTCACTGCTGAATCCCGCAGGACATTGCCACCCAGGTCCAGTTCTGTCAGATGGGAGGGGTTGGACTTCAGAGCTGAGACCAGAGAATCACAGCTGATCTTTGACAAACTGCAGTTCTTCAATCTGAATAAAGAATAAACCATGTAGATCAGATCATTAATAATCAATCAGATATGTTCTAATCAATGATGTTTCCTCTAAAATGAGTAGAGTGACTTTGTCTCTCTGTTATTGTGGATCATCATAATGTCAGCCTTCTACAGATATCATCCAAATGTCACCACAACATTCATACAACTATTCATGTCAACACTGATTCATAACATGCTGCTGACCTCAGTCACATCTGGAATTACAAGATAAATATCAAATCACATATGACAGACTAAAAACTTACTACAATACTTTTACTCATCACTGAAATGGATCAAACTTTAAAGAACCACAACTGATCCAGTAAAAAGGTCTAGCTTGGTCCTGGTCTGGATCCTGCAGATCAGATCAGGAAACACAAAACTAAACACAGATTAAACTGAACAAAAACTGTTTTAATCCCAAATTATAGATGATTTCATGACAACTTTGGAAAATGTTCAGCAGAAATGTCAAATAAATATAATTTACAGTTGATGGACTGAAACTTGTAAAAACCAACAGTTTGGTTCTTTAAAGATTTTCAACACATTTAACAAATAAATTAAACTCTAGGAAAAAATACTATTTTCCAAAAAAATGTATTTTAAGACATCAATCTGTCATATTCCACAATGAGATATTTTTCTCAATTATATTTTAACTAATTTAAACTAAATCTTAATTTCAACTAACACCAAACATTTTCTACAGTTTATTTAGAAACATTAGTGAAATTTGAGTGTTTGAGTTCTGAAGGTTTAATTTCAGTGAACAAACATTATTCATGACAACTCACTGAAATTAACTGAAACTGAAGAATTGAATTAATTTATTACAGTGTTGGTTCAGTTGTAGATTAAAGATATAAGTTCTGCAATAGTAACAGTCAGTGAACTGACCTCAGAGTCTCCAGTCTACATTGTGGACTCTCCAGAAAACCACACAGCAGCTTTACTGCTGAATCATGCAGTTTTTTTCCATTCAGGTCCAGTTCTGTCAGATGGGAGGGGTTGGACTTCAGAGCTGAGACCAGAGAATCACAGCTGATCTCTGACAAACTGCAGTTCTCCAACCTGAATAAAGAATAAACCATATAGATCAAATCATTAATGATTAACCAGATATGTCCTAATCAATGATGTTTCCTCTAAAATGAGTAGAGTGACTTTGTCTCTCTGTTATTGTGGATCATCATTATGTCAGCCTTCTACAGACATCATCCAAATGTCACCACAACATTCATACAACTATTCATGTCAACACTGATTCATAACATGCTGCTGACCTCAGTCACATCTGGAATTAGAAGATAAATATCAAATCACATATGACAGACTTACAATACTTTTACTCATTACTTAAATGGATCAAACTTTAAAGAACCACAACTGATCCAGTAAAAAGGTCTAGCTTGGTCCTGGTCTGGATCCTGCAGATGAGATCAGGAAACACTAAACTAAGCACTGATAATGTTTTACTGTAGTTTACTGTGTTCATCTGAATAGGACAGTATCTTCAGTCCTGCTTCTAAATAACCTGTAACCTCAAACTGTTCACTTCTGTTCAACTTCCTGTTCATTTGTTTTTGTCCTCCAAAAGTCAGAAAAGGCTGTTGTTCCACCTGAGTTGTTGTAAAGTAAAATGTTTTTAGGGTTACTAACACTTATTTATTTTTATCTTAAAACACAGAATATAATGTGAACACTAAATCCATTAGTTGTTTACCAGATGTGACAATAATATATAATAATAATATTACTGTCTGCAATTTAGCAAAAATAAATTTACTGCTTCATATGATGCTTGAATCTCTGGGTATTTTCATTTTGACTTCTTGTGTTTTTTGATTACGTGTTTTCTCTTTCTGTCTGGTGCTTGTTCATTTCTGTAGCTTTAGTCCTGAATGTCAGTAATTTGGGAATTGGTTTAACAAACTATTTAACAAACCTGACTGCCTCAGTTTCTCTGTCAGATTGTTAACAGCTCTGCACCAGTGACTCTTCAATTCTCCTGTTGTTCTGCCATCTGAAACCTGAATGAAGTTTCTCACGTTGAATGTTTGACTCTGCTTTTTTGTCCTACTGGGAGAGGTGGTGCTGGTTTGAATCAGATGTACTTCTTATTGTGTTTAATCAGAGTGGTAGAGTGTATTTTAAAATAAACCAATTTCATAATGCAGCAAATATTGATCAAAATAACATCAATAGCAGGATAAAACTGCTTTTATTCTAATTGTGTCTTCTTGGTCTCAGATTTATTTCACTGATTGAAATGCAACATCACATATTTGGTCAGTAGATGAACTCATTGTTGACTGTGTCAAAAGCTTCAAAATACTTCACATTAATTCATTTAGTCATGTTGCAGATGTTTTTATCCAAACCGTGGTTCATTAATATTCTGTGTCTCCACCATTATTCTTTAGATCTCCCTCTGGTTTGTTTAAGCATTTCATTTAATTATGAAGAGGTGAATTTAAGTTTTACATGGAGAGGAGCATTTGTTATTCATCAAGAGGAGAGTCTTTCTATTGTTTAGGAAAATGATGATGAACATTTTTTTTTTCTGGAGGATGTTTTGTATGATTGTGGTCTTTGAAGAGGAATATTCATGAAGAGGAATACCCACCGTATTTTTGTTTCTCGTTGTCTCCCTGAGTTTTCCTAGAACCCTCAGTTTTAATCAGATCACTCACTTTTCTGTCAGTCTCAGTCAGACTCTCTCCATTAGTACCTACCACAGTGCAGACACTCACCTCCTGGTGAATCCACTGCTCTGATTCAAGTTGTGACCAAAAACTAGTGAAAGACAGATCACCCACTTTATCTACGACTACAACAGTTTCTTCCAGGATAAAAATGCCATAAAGAGCAATAACTATACACTACATGTATTACTGTGGTAATGGCAAAGGTTTGTCTTTGTGAAACTTAAAGCTTTGAGGCAATTTTCACTAAATAATTATAATAACAGTCTAAAGAAGCTGTTTTCATGAAGAATAATTTAAAGCAGTCCTCAGTTCGAACTGTGCTGTATTTAAACTGACAGTATATGTGATGAAACCAGGACTCAGGCAGTTCAATGACAATACATTAATGTATATTTATGTTTGTAAATGTTTCCTGAACATATGTATTTCTGCTTTTCACCACTTTAAACACCTCCCTAAGACCAGTCTAACCAGTAAAATGCAGCTTTGTCATCACCAAAAAGTGATTCCAGCCAGTATCTTTACTGAAAATCCTTCAGTGCCTCAGTACTGCACACTTCTGGGTTTTATTTAAACAGTTACTGTATCAAACATGCACTCCATTTTTACTAGTTCAAATACCTCTAAAGAGCCATTATGTGTTTCATGATCGCTACAAGAGTGAAATTTAATTAAACTAGACAATCCCTGTCAGTAAAAATCTATTGTCTGTGATCAATTTGACAAGGAGAAAATGAAAATTACTGGTTCCACTGGCTGTTTAGAGGTGGTTATGGAGTAGAAATAATTATTAAAATAACACAGAAGAGTGAAATTAAGCTACACTGAGGCAGACAATGCATTCCTAGTCGAGATTAACTGTAGACACTTGATTGGCAACGAGAAAAGTGCTTTTTTATTGGTTAGTCTGGTTTGAGGTGTTTAAAGTGATAAAAAGTACTGGATGGTTTATACTACACAGCACAGAGACAGAAAAATACACAGACTCATTAGAATGACTGCAAAATTGAGAATCTTCTTATTTTATACAGCGTCCACATCAGTAATGTAGTTTCAAGCAGACAGATGCAGAACATTGACACACATTAGAAAACCTTTATAAACATCATTGTACATTAATGTTGTGTGTTTGGACTCTCGAGTCAAGGCTTCATGACATATAGGTTTAAATAGAGCACAGCAAAGAACAAGGACTGCTTTAAGATATTCAACAGCTTCCTTTGACTTTTATTTAGGTTTATTTAGTTAACACTTCCTCAAACCTTCAAGTTTCCTGTGTTATTATCACAGCAACATATTTAGCGTTTAGTTCTTGCACTTAATGAAAGTGAAAAAAACAGCTGTAGTCGTAGATAAACTGGGTGATGCGTCTTTAACAGTCTGTGCGTGCTCCCACTGACAGTAATCCGTTTCTGGCAGAGAGTCACTTTTTGTGAAGACACCTGTCAGTGCTCTCTTGGATCTTAACCTTTACTTAACCAGTGCAGCCTTTCTCCATGATGAGTCTGTTGTCAGTCAACCAACTGCAGTAAAATCACATTCTTCACTATTAATCCTACTCTCCTACAACCCTCATTTATCTTGGTCTCTGTGTTTAGACACTCACTGTACCACCCACCAATAAAGGGACCCTGACTCAGCCTGTCAAGTCTCTGTCCACTACCTCACTATTTAAATAAAACTGTGATGGTAACACAGATGAAGACGTATGTTTTGATATAAAACATGATTTCCATAAATTCCTAGGTGATTTCAAACATTTGACTGGTAGTTCACATGTAAATTTATTTAAACCAAATCTTAATCCTGCATATTACCATAGAACTATTTAAAAACATTAGTTGAGAAATTCAAGTTCTGGAGATTTATTTTAACTGAAAACACATTATATATAACAACTCACTGAAATAAACTTAAACTAAAGAGGCAGACAGGAAACTGACCTCACAGTCTTCACGAGATCAGACAACTGTTTCACTGCTGAATCCTGCAGGACATTGCCACTCAGGTCCAGTTCTGTCAGATAGGAGGGGTTGGACTTCAGAGCTGAGACCAGAGAATCACAGCTGATCTCTGACAAACTGCAGTTGTTCAACCTGAATAAAGAATAAACCATGTAGATCAAATCATTAATAATCAATCAGATATGTCCTAATCCATGATGTTTCCTCTAAAATGAGTAGAGTGACTTTGTCTCTCTGTTATTGTGGATCATCATAATGTCAGCCTTCTACAGACATCATCCAAATGTCACCACAACATTCATACAACTATTCATGTCAACACTGATTCATAACATGCTGCTGACCTCAGTCACATCTGTAATTAGAAGATAAATATCAAATCACATATGACAGACTAAAAACTTACTACAATACTTTTACTCATCACTTAAATGGATCAAACTTTAAAGAACCACAACTGATCCAGTAAAAAAGTTTTGCTTGGTCCTGGTCTGGATTCTGCAGATCAGATCAGGAAAGACAAAACTAAACACAGATTAAACTGAACAAAAACAGTTTTAATCCCAAATTACAGATGATTTGATGAAAACTTTGGAAAATGTTCAGCAGAAATGTCAAATAAATATAATTTACAGTTGATGGACTGAAACTTTTAAAACCAACAGTTTGGTTTATTAAACCATTTCAACACATTTAACAAATAAATTCAACTCTCTAGGAAAAAAAAAATTCCAAACACTTATTTTAAGACATCAGTCTGTCATAGTCCACAATAGAAAGTATTTATTAATTATATTTTAACTGATTAAAACTAAATCTTTATTCCAACTAACATTAAACACTTTCTACAGTTTATTTAGAAACATTAGTGAGAAATTTGAGTGTTTGAGTTCTAAAGGTTTAATTTCAGTGAACAAACATTATTCATAACAACTCACTGAAATGAACTGAAACTGAAGAACTGAGTTAATTTATTACAGTGTTGGTTCAGTTGTGGATTAAAGATATAAGTTCTCCAATAGTAACAGTCAGTGAACTGACCTCAGAGTCTCCAGTCTACATTGTGGACTCTCCAGAAAACCACACAGCAGCTTCACTCCTGAATCCTGCAGCTTGTTTTCACTCAGGTCCAGTTTAATCAGATGGGAGGGGTTGGACTTCAGAGCTGAGGCCAGAGATTCACAGCTGATCTCTGACAAACTGCAGTGGTTCAATCTGAATAAAGAATAAACCATGTAGATCAAATCATTAATAATCAATCAGATATGTTCTAATCAATGATGTTTCCTCTAAAATGAGTAGAGTGACTTTGTCTCTCTGTTATTGTGGATCATCATAATGTCAGCCTTCTACAGACATCATCCAAATGTCACCACAACATTCATACAACTATTCATGTCAACACTGATTCATATTATTATATTCAGATCGTCTGGATCCTGCAGATCAGATCAGGAAACACAAAACTAAACACAGATTAAACTGAACAAAAACAGTTTAATCCCAAATGACAGATGATTTCATGATAACTTTGGAAAATGTTCAGCATAAATGTCAAATAAATATAATTTACAGTTGATGGACTGAAACTTGTAAAACCAACAGTTTGGTTCTTTAAACATTTTCAACAAATTTAACAAGTAAATTCAACTGTAGGAAAAATATAAATTTTAAAACACACTTATTTTATTGCATATTCTTTAATTCAATTGAATTTTATTTGTATAGTGCCAAATCACAACTTAATCTAGCCACAGGGGTTGCAAGTCAGTGACTTCTGTGCTGGTCCCGAGCCCGGATAAATAGAGAGGGTTGCGTCAGGAAGGGCATCCGGCGTAAAAATTGCCAAAATAACCATGCGGATCGGTCGAGGCCCAGGTTAACAACGACCGCCACCGGTGCTGTTAACCTACAGGGTGCCGGTGGAAATTTGACTACTGTTGGTCGAAGAAAGAGGGGAGGCAGAAGGGTTCATGGTCAGAGAGAGAAGGGAAAAGGCAGGAGCATAGGTTTGAGAATAGGGACTCTTAATGTTGGTACGATGACAGGAAAAAGCAGAGAGCTGGCAGACATGATGGAGAGAAGGAAGGTAGATGTACTGTGTGTGCAGGAGACAAGGTGGAAGGGCAGCAAGGCACGTAGTATCGGAGGAGGATACAAACTGTTCTACCATGGTGTTGATAGGAAGAGAAACGGGGTAGGAGTGATCCTGAAGGGGGAGTTTGTGAACAATGTTCTAGAGGTGAAAAGAGTCTCAGACAGGGTGATGAGCCTAAAGCTAGAAATTGAAGGTGTGATGATGAATGTAGTCAGTGGGTATGCTCCACAGGTTGGCTGTGAGTTAGAAGAGAAGGAGAGATTCTGGAGTGAGTTTGATGAGGTCATAGAGAGTATCCCCAGAGGAGAGAGAATTGTTGTTGGAGCAGACTTCAATGGGCATGTTGGTGAGGGCAACAGAGGTGATGAGGAGGTGATGGGCAGGTTTGGTGTGAAGGAAAGGAATCTGGAAGGACAGATGGTGGTGGACTTTGCTAAGAGGATGGAAATGGCTGTAGTCAACACTTACTTCCAGAAGCGAGAGGAACATAGAGTGACATACAGAAGTGGAGGTAGGAGTACACAGGTGGACTACATCCTATGTAGACGAGGTCATTTGAGAGAGGTTAGTGACTGCAAAGTGGTGGTAGGAGAGAGTGTAGCCAGACAGCACCGCATGGTGGTGTGTAAGATGACTCTGGAGGTCAGGAAGAAGAAGAGAGGGAAGTCAGAGAAGAAGACCAAGTGGTGGAAGTTAAAGAATGAAGAAACTTGTGAGGAATTCAGGCAGAATTTGAGACAGGTTCTGGGTGGTCAGGATGAGCTTCCAGATGACTGGGAAACTACTGCAGAGGTTATCAGGGAAACAGGTAGGAAGGTGCTAGGTGTGTCATCTGGAAAGAGGAAAGAAGGTAAAGACACTTGGTGGTGGAATGAGGAAGTACAGCAATGCGTCCAGAGGAAGAGGTTGGCTAAAAGGAAGTGGGATGTAGAAAGGACTGAGGAAAGTAGACAGGAGTACAAGGAAGCGCAGCGTAGAGTGAAGAAGGAGGTGGCAAAGGCCAAACAGAAAGCTTACGATGAGCTGTATGACAGGTTAGACACAAAGGAAGGAGAGAAGGACTTGTACAGGCTAGCCAGACAGAGAGATAGAGATGGGAAGGATGTGCAACAGATAAGGGTGATTAAGGACAGAGATGGAAAGGTGCTAACAACCCAGGAGAGTGTGCAGAAAAGATGGAAGGAGTATTTTGAGGAGCTGATGAACGAGGAAAATGACAGGGAAAGAAGGGAGGAAGATGTGGATGTTGTGGAACAGGAAATAGCAGAGATTGGAAAGGATGAGGTTAGGAAGGCTTTGAAAAGGATGAAGAGTGGAAAGGCTGTTGGTCCTGATGACGTACCTGTGGAGGTGTGGAAGTGCTTAGGAGAGACAGCAGTGGAGTTTCTAACCAGTTTGTTCAATAGGATTCTAGAAAGTGAGAAGATGCCTGAGGAATGGAGGAGAAGCGTTCTGGTTCCGATCTTTAAGAACAAGGGTGACACGCAGAACTGCAGCAACTATAGAGGAATAAAGTTGATGAGCCACACAATGAAGCTGTGGGAAAGAGTAGTGGAAGCCAGGCTTAGGAAGAAGGTGGAGATTTGTGAGCAGCAGTATGGTTTCATGCCCCGTAAGAGCACCACTGATGCTATTTTTGCTTTGAGAATGTTGATGGAAAAGTACAGAGATGGTCAGAAGGAGCTGCATTGTGTCTTTGTAGATTTAGAGAAGGCGTATGACAGGGTGCCGAGGGAGGAGCTGTGGTACTGTATGAGGTCGTCGGGAGTGGCAGAGAAGTACGTCAGACTAGTTCAGGACATGTATGAGAGAAGTATGACGGTGGTGAGATGTGCTGTAGGTCAGACAGAGGAGTTCAAGGTGGAGGTGGGACTACACCAAGGATCAGCTTTGAGTCCCTTCTTGTTTGCTATGCTGATGGACAGGCTGACAGATGAGGTCAGACAGGGATTTCCCTGGACAATGATGTTTGTGGATGACATTGTGATTTGCAGTGAGAGTAGAGAGCAGGTAGAGGAACAGCTAGAGAGGTGGAGGTTTGCTCTGGAAAGAAGAGGCATGAAGGTCAGTCGTAGTAAGACAGAATACATGTGTCTGAACGAGAGGGATCAAGGTAGAAGCGTTAGGTTACAGAGGGCTGAGGTGAAGAAGGTGCAGGAGTTTAAGTACTTGGGGTCATCAGTTCAGTGTGATGGGGAGTGTGGAAAAGAGGTGAAGAGGCGAGTGCAGGCAGGTTGGAACGGGTGGAGGAAAGTGTCAGGAGTGTTGTGTGACAGAAGAGTGTCAGCAAGACTCAAAGGAAAGGTGTACAAGACAGTGGTGAGACCAGCTCTGCTCTATGGGTTAGAGACGGTAGCAGTGAGAAAGAGACAAGAGGCTGAGATGGAGGTAGCAGAGATGAAGATGTTGAGGTTCTCCTTAGGAGTGACCAGGTTAGACAGAATAAGGAACGAGTACATCAGAGGGACGGCTCACGTTGCCTGTGTTAGCAACAAAGTCAGAGAGGCCAGACTGAGATGGTTTGGACATGTTTAGAGGAGGGATAGTGAGTATATTGGTAGAAGGATGTTGGAGATGGAGCTGCCAGGCAGGAGGACAAGAGGACGACCAAAGAGGAGATATATGGATGTCTTAACAGAGGACATGAGGTTGGCTAATGTTAGGGTAGAAGATGTCCATGACAGAGTTAGGTGGAAAAGGATGATTCGCTGTGGCGACCCCTGATGGGAAAAGCCGAAAGAGAACAAGAAGTGCCAAATCACAACTTAAGTTATCTCAAGGCACTTTACAGTGTTTAAGGTTTAAGACCTTACAAATTATATAGAATTATATAGACGGGAGAGAAAAAACTCTCTTTAATGGAAAGAAAACTCCAGCAGAACCAGGGTCAGGGTTGGCGGCCATCTGTCTTGACAGGTTAGGGTGAGTGGAAAGGAGAGAGATCGAAAAGAACAGCAGGCAACAAAAAACAACAACAAGCAGTAAAAACATTAGGCAGGTCAGTAGAACCAGTAACAAGAGAGGAGCTTGATAGCTAAAGACTCTACCTCCCATTTTACAGCTGGAAATTCTAGGAACCACAAGTAGACCTGGAGTCTAAGAACAGAGAGTTCTGCTTGGAAAATATGGAACTAAGGTCTTTAAGATAAGATGGAGCCTGATTATTAAGAGCTTTATATGTGAGGACTTTAAATTATCTTCTACAGCGGCGTGGGGGGCTCTCCTCTGGCTGTCAGTCATGTTCACGGAGGATCACAAAAGTGTGTTCGCCCGCTCTCAGAGTGTTACTCAGTGTGGCAGAGTCTGTTTCCTTTAAACAAGTGGATGAACAGTGTAATAAAAAAGGGTTTCACACTGCAGTTCCCCTCTCCCCCTCCTTTCAACAAAGTAGTGGAGACAGTGATGCCGTCTCATGCAGAGACAGCTGCTCTGCAGACAGAGTTAACAGAACTACAGGAGAAAGGATTTCCAGAGCTCCATAGGTGAGATAAACGAGGGCTTTTACTCATGCTGCTTTTTTGTTCCAAAGAAGATAGACGGAATGAGACCCATTCTCGATCTGTCTCTCTTCAACAAAGAGACCATTTCACATGCTCACCATAAAGCATGTGATGGAGTGTGTTCATCCGGACGACTGGTTCACGTCACCAGGGCACTTAATTCCATGTGCCCATCATCCCAAAGCACAGGAAATTCCTGCGTTTCCTGCGAAACTCTCTCCAGCGAGACGTGAGATGATCGTTTCTCTCCTCACGCACATCTCGCCTCACTCTGTAGTGACAGCTCTGTCAGTGATGTGTTTACTGGACATGATGTCAGCCAGTCACGTGGTGGTTCCCCTCGGTCTTCTTCATATGAGGAAGACCCAGACGTGGTTTTGCCGTCTCTGCCTGGACCCGATCCGTCACAAGAGACGCATGGTGTCTGTCCCGCCCTCCATTCAGTCAGATCTAGATTACAGGAAAACTCCTCATGTGTTGTCAGAGGTAGTTCCCCTTGGCAGAGCTGCGTCACACAAATCGTTGTACACAGACGCATCTCTGTTCAGCTGGGGTGGCATGTGTCTGTCTCGGGTGGAGGGAGGAAGATGGAGAGAGCCGTCGTCTCTCCACATAAACTCCACAAAAAAGAGCAGAACCTGCTCTCTCCACATAGGCGAATTCCTCAGTCTATTTATGCTGAAACATGGTACTCCTCATCTTTTTCTATTCGCCATCTTCTTCGTCATTAGGGTTTGCTCTGCATAAAATAGCTAGCTGGCTAATTAAAAGGAGGGACGTTTACTTCTTGACCTCACAACGACCCATGCAGGCTACTTCATTATCCAGTAAATATAGAGCTTTGGTGTAGGATCCTCCCGTACTGTGAAGGACAGCTGGGATTGTATGTATGTAAATGCATGAAAATGTTTTTTTATTTTGAACGTCAAATGTCAACTAAAATGTATCAGCGAGCCAGATGCAGTCATCAAAAGAGCCACATCTGGCTCACGAGCCTTAGTTTCCCGACCCCTGGTTTAGATCGTCTGATAAACTCCATGCTTTATTTCTAGATAGTAGAGACGCAACATCTAAAGTGGGATGGATGCTTCTTCTATTCAGCCCAGGACTTTTCCAAAAAGTTTTGGAACTGTCTTTGTAAGTATTCCCCAGTGGAATATTATTAATTTTAATTAACATTAAACATTTTCTACAGTTTATTTATAATCATTAATGAGAATTTTGAGTGTTTAAGTTCTGAAGGTTTAATTTCAGTGAACAAACATTATTCATGACAACTCACTGAAATGAACTGAAACTTGAGAACTGAATTAATTTATTACAGTGTTGGTTCAGTTGTGGACTAAAGATATAAGTTCTACAATAGTAACAGTCAGTGAACTGACCTCAGAGTCTCCAGTCTACATTGTGGACTCTCCAGAAAACCACGCAGCAGCTTCACTGCTGAATCCTGCAGCTTGTTTCCACTCAGGTCCAGTTCTGTCAGATGGGAGGGGTTGGACTTCAGAGCTGAGACCAGAGAATCACAGCTGATCTCTGACAAACTGCAGTGGTTCAATCTGAATAAAGAATAAAAGATGTCAGTAAAACAATTAATCATCATCATTAATGACTGTGTTTAATGTTTCTAAAGATCAGGAATCAAATTCGAATGCATTTCAAAAACCTATTTACTTTAAATCAGCAGCAGATGAACAGTGTGATATGTCTTATGCCAGAGACATGTTCCACATCACTGTGTAATGACAGAAGACTCTGTTTCTTCTTTTGTATTTTTTTTTGCTGTCTGTGTATCAGTACTGACAGTAAGAGAAACTCAGAGACACAGACACATCAGAGCTCCTTTTTCACAGCACTAACTGCAATTTTAAAATGCAGTGGAAAGCAACTGATTTAGACTTCTTTAGGAGACTTTAGGACACCTTGTCTTCGGTTCAGTTTTAATCTGACTTTGTTCAGACTTCAGTTTAAAAACAAGGTATCACTACAAGAAAGAATTTCTCCTTTCATTCACTCCTCTGCTTTCCCAGTCTACAGTCTTCTGTCCTGCACAGGCCACTTGTACAAAGACAATTAGAAACCATGTTACAATTGTCTTCTGAAGAACTTTACCTAGATCTGAGTATCATACATATGAACTGGTATAAACATTTGTTTTCACAAGAAATCATAATAAATGTAAAGTGAAACATGCTGCTGAGTAAGTAGCACTGACCTCAGAGTCTCCAGTCTACAGTTTAGACTCTTCAGTCCATCACACAGCAGCTTCACTCCTGAATCCTGCAGGTTGTTTTTACTCAGGTCCAGTTCTCTCAGATGGGAGGGGTCGGACATCAGAGCTGATGCCACAACTTCACAGTGAGTCTCTGAGAGTCCAGAGTCAGAAAGTCTGTGACGATAATATCACAATTAAAATGTATTTAAAACAGTTTTAACTGAGAAATAATTCTTATTGATTTTGATCACGAAGCAGATTAACAGGAGCAGCTGTAGATCAGACCAGTTGGCCTCTAGTCCACATGTCCTTGAGCAACATATAGAGAGAAGAGAGACATAACAAATATTTGCTATTGTGTCTTCCAAATGACCTAAATCAATATTTAGATATTTAGATCTTCGTGCTATTGTTCAATTTTATGTTAATGCAGTTGTGAAATCAGAATAGATTGTATTTGAACTTCTGTATGTTCTTCTCAAGTATGTGTTCACATATTTTGTCTGTACTTGATCATCACTGATGTCTTAGTGCATCAAAAGAAGGTTTCTTATGTGTATAATGAACATCTGGTTCAGCCTGTGACATCTAGAAACAGTCCAGATTACAACCAAGAACAGATTGGTGACTACTGGAGAGTCAGTTGGCAGCTTTGAAAGACATCACCTGAGACAGGAAGAACCAGCAACTCATCCTGTGTTTTCTACAAGAAGGAAACTTATACCCTCAGATAAATATTACCAGTGAGTCCTGGACTTCCTGTGGTGCCATAAGAGCTTTGATAGGTGTTATGACACTGCAGATAATACTCAGATTCAATGATTTCTCCAACACACAGAGTAAAAATCAAACAGATACATTTATGCAAATCACTGCTTTAACTGTTGTTGTTGGAGTCATTGATAGTACACATATTAAAATAATCACCCAACAAAGACACTGATGTGAACTGAAAAAGTTCTCAGTGGATTAACAACACATGTGGCTGCAGATGTGAACTATGTGATTGTCACAGCTGAACCGTCACAGTGTTTGTATATTTTCAGTATTTTTCTTTAGCATAGTTAAAAATAATCAAGTAAATAAATTAAATTACTTGATGAATTATTAAACTAAGCAACACTTAGTCTTTTGTTTCATACAGCACATTATATTTTGACATTTTGTTAGGTTCAGTGACGACAGTTTAATTAATATTCTGCCTAAAGTAATTTGTTTTATGTTTCCTTTGTTTTTCCTCCTGGCCAAAATATGTAGTACCTGTTGAGAGAGCTTCTTATACACAGCCAACAGGAAGTTGAAGAGGACAACTTGGTGATGTCCAGGAGGGGAGTCAGACAGATCAGATTTAATTTAAATTAATTTTGAGGATTAAGTTAACCTAAGTTAAGTTTCAGCACAATTCCTAGGAGTTCTGAGCTGCTTAGTAAAACAGGTTCTGGGGCTGTATTCAGAGTTCCTACTTTACTAACAGTTCTAGCACAGAGTCCTAAGCTAAGAGTGATTCAGGACACTTCTCAGATCAACACTGAACAATGAAGAGACTAAAACATTTTTCAGTGAGGTGTGGTTAACTCTGCTGTTATAGATGACATATTGTTATAAATGCTGTGATCAGTTGACAAACATTACTTTCATCACTACAAAACTAATTTTGTAGTAGGATTAGGTTGATGTAGAATATGGACTCAAAGACAGACGGACACCAAGAACTAGTTTAAGAAGACTCATTAGGAAAAGACAAGAGATGAATCAGGAAGTGATGTAGTAGCTGTTCCAGGCAGGGTAATGATTCCTGAGCTCCCTCTGTTGGTTGAAGGACCATCTGTCATGGAGGTTAGTAGACAGCAGACCACTGAGGAGTTGACACGTCTGTGAGGGGGGAAGAGCTGGACTGCTGCAGGTGAGTTCAGGTGACTGGATGGATCTAACCAAGATAGGGGGTCGCATGTGGGAGTCAAGAAGGCTTCGACCATAGAGGATGGCTTTAGAGGCACATAGACTGATGAATAGAGAAGGTGAATAAAGACAGGGACACAGACAAAGAGTGTTTAAGAACACGAAGACTGATTCAGGCGACGACTAGGCGAGGGGGAGTAAAGTTCCTGGAGAGAGACGAGGAGAATCACAGACGTGGTGCAAGAAGAGCAGGAAAACAACGAAAACTGGTGATGTAAGAGCTGGTCCTGTTCTGAGTTGCAGGTACGGAGGCAGAATCTGAGACAGTCAAACTGATGAACAGCAGATAAACTCTAAACAGGTAAGAAGTCAAAACTGGCAAAAAGGGAGCAGAGTGTTCCCACAAACAGTTGGCAACAACCTGGCAAAGAGGTAGGGCTCTTAAATAGTAATGCTGCAAGAGAAACAGGCAGAGAACAGGAACAAAAACAGGAAAATAAGAAAGAAACAGACTAACCAGGCTTTCAGGGCTGAACCGTCACTGCTTAGTGGGTGTGTCTAAGACCAGTGTTAAGTGAAAAACACAGACCTGTAGTGGGAATTTATGGTATAAACATTCAGCCTATGTGTAGAAGAAATTTATTTATAATACATATATACTTAGTTCCTTAGGAATGTTATTTGAAGGGGGCCCTGTGAAATATAAGTATGAGAGTTAGAGAGAGACATTTACATGATTGTGGTGTTTTTGTCTATGCCGGCATGTACGTATTAAACTGAGATGGTTCATCACACTGAGTTCTTCCTTGACGTCTACTAAGATTTTACAACATTTAGAGGACGAGGAAAATTTCTACAACAGACGTCATTGAACACATCACAGGTCACGTGTGTTTTTACTTCTTTTACTTTTTATATTTTGAATTAATGATCTACACTCCTACACCACTTTCTTTGTATGCAATAAGAAGATACTCATTTTATGTCTTTGTCTTAATAGACTGCATGTTTTTATAAAATAAAGGAGCTTCACTCACAACCTCATTAGAGCTAAATATGTGATAATGTAGTCTTAGACATCTGTTGTCTTTATTCGGATGTGTACAGTGTTCACTTAGATGTAAAAGTAAAGATCTCACATTAAGTGTGAAGGAAACACAGTGTCACAGTTTAACTTCTATCATAAATGTTACCAGAGAGAGTGGAAGAAAGACAGATGACTTCCTGTTTCTACATCAACTGATGTCTAACAGAGCAAAATATGTGGACAGATGTTCATTGTTGATAACTAAACAATTCAAATTCACATTTTAAATTAAATGAGGATGAAGAGACAAATTAAATTATTAATTTTATAAGAGGGACGATGTCATCCCCTTACATTGTCTTTCAACTCAAACTATGATTATAGAAAATGTAAAAATGGTCACAACATGAAAACGGACCAGACACCAATGAAAAAAAAAACACATGATAATAATAATAATTATGATAATAAGTGCATAAAAACTATTTTCTAAGGACACAGACTGAACTCTCTTTAATGATGCATGTAGTGAACATGAAACAAGTGATATCTAGAAACTACACTGTTAAATTCCTGGTTAACAGTAGAATAAATAATGATCACATCTGGACTCACCGAGCCTTTCTGCAGTTCCTCACAGCTGGAATCAGTCTCAGTCGTCCCTCCTCTGATGTGTTGTACTTCTTCAGGTCCAACTCATCCAGAACCTCCTCTGACATCTGCAGCATGTAGGCCAGAGCTGAACAGTGGATCATAGAGAGTTTCTTCCTTGAAATGTTCTTTGACTTCAGGAACTTTTGGATCTCCTGATGAACTGAGTGGTCGTTCATCTCCATCAGACAGTGGAAGATGTTGATGCTTCTGTCAGGAGAGATTTTCATTTTCGTCTTGTTCTTCAGCTTCTTGATGACTCTCTGGATGATTTCTGGACTGTTCTCAGTCTGACCCAGCAGACATCCTAAGAGTCTCTGGTTGGACTCCAGAGAGAGGCCATGAAGAAAGCGAACAAACAGGTCCAGGTGACCATTTTTACTTCGGAGGGATTTTTCCATGGTTAAGTTTAAGAATTCATCCAGAGAAGAGGAAATGTTTTTTTTTTTGAGAAAGTCCTTCAGTACCTCTGTCTTCCTGTTGGTGTAACAGTGGAACATGTAGACTGCAGCCAGAAACTCCTGAATGCTCAGATGAACAAAGCAGTAGACTGTTTTCTGGAAGATCACACTCTCTCTTTTGAAGATCTCTGTACAAACTCCTGAGTACACCAAGGCCTCTGTCACATCAAGACCACACTGCTCCAGGTCTTCTTGGTAGAACATGATGTTTCCTTTCTCCAGATGTTCAAACGCCAGCCTCCCCAGCTTCAGGAGAACTTCTCTGTCAGCCTCTGTCAGCTCCTGTGGACTCGTCTCATGTCCCTCATCATACTTGTTCTTCTTCCTCTTTGTCTGCACCAGCAGGAAGTGTGAGTACATGTCAGTCAGGGTCTTGGGCAGCTCTCCTCTCTGCTCTGTAGTCAACATGTGCTCCAGAACTGTAGCAGTGATCCAGCAGAAGACTGGGATGTGACACATGATGTGGAGGCTCCTGGATGTCTTGATGTGTGAGATGATTCTGCTGGACAGCTCTTCATCACTGAATCTCCTCCTGAAGTACTCCTCCTTCTGGACGTCAGTGAAGCCTCGTACTTCTGTTACCCTGTCAACACATGTAGGAGGGATCTGATTGGCTGCTGCAGGTCGGGAAGTTATCCACACCAGAGATGAGGGGAGCAGATTCCCCTTGATGAGGTTTGTCAGCAGCACGTTGACTGATGACTCCTGTGTGACATCAGACACAACCTCCCTGTTGTTGAAATCCAGTGAAAGTCTGCTTTCATCCAGGCCGTCAAAGATGAACAAAGGTTTACAGACAGCCAGCTCCTCTGCTGTGACCTTCTGTAATGTTGGATGGAAAACATGGAGCAGGGTGAGAAGACTGTACTGCTCATCTTTGATCAGGTTCAGCTCCCTGAATGAAAGCAGAACCAGCAGACTGACATCTTGGTTTTCCAAGTCCTCTGCCCAGTCCAGAGTGAACTTCTGCACTGAGAAGGTTTTTCCAACACCAGCGACACCGTTCGTCAGAACCACTCTGATGTGTGTCTGTTGGTCAGGTAAGGCTTTAAAGATGTCGTGGACCTTGATTGCAGTGTCATGGAGGGTCTTCATCTTGGAAACTGTCTCCAGCTGTCTCACCTCATGTTGGGTATAAACCTCTTCACTCTGTCCCTCTGTGATGTAGAGCTCAGTGTAGATCCTGTTGAGGAGGGTTCCACTTCCTGTTTCATCACTTCCTTCAGTCACACATTCACATCTCCTCCTCAGACTGATCTTATGTTGATCTAAAACCTCCTGCAGACCAACATCTGCTGAAAGACAAGAAGAGATGTGAGACTGAAGAAAAAGAATCTGGTGATTATTTTTATTAGATACAATAAAAAACAAAGAAATTCAACAAATCTCTCTTATGTCAGATATAAAAAATAATAAACATCAGCAGACAGATGTTCAGTCTTACTTTGTACAGTGTTGGTTTGACTGACTCTCTGTAGTCCAGGTCTGGTTCTGGATCTTTTTCCACACTGGGGACAGGAGGAGTCTCCTGATGAACCAGACTGGTCCCAGTATGAAGTGAAGCACTGTCTGCAGAACCAGTGTCCACAGCCGGTAGAGACTGGATCCTTCAGGACGTCCTCACACAAAGCACAGTGGGACAGCTGCTCCTCCATTAAATCATGACTCCTCTTCTTCTTTCTGTGAACATGGACATGTTCTCTATCATATATCACAGTAGTGATGCTGAAAACCAGCTCATATGCAGCTCTCTACCTAGATTTTGTCTTAATGTCCTGGTGTTATTTTAATTGAATCATGAATTAAGGTCCAGATC
Source organism: Anabas testudineus (assembly GCF_900324465.2). NCBI lineage: Eukaryota > Metazoa > Chordata > Actinopteri > Anabantiformes > Anabantidae > Anabas > Anabas testudineus. The sequence continues at coordinate 15,832,130 of NC_046611.1, forward strand.
ACCTGCCCTACCTTGTAACTAAATAAAATTTATGACCATGATGTTGGAAAATCTCACAGCTCCCTATTATAATAGCTGATAGAATCATCTGTTTATTAGAGATGTTACAAACAGACAGTTTCCACATCAGTTAAATAAGTGATATGACAGAAAACAATACTAATAATGAATACTTTACTGATCTGCTTGGGGAAATAGTAGTTGGACAGCTGCCAGACAGTGCATGTCGCCTCTATTACAGGGTTTCAGTGTCTTCTCCAAGGACACCTCAGCCTTTAGCCAGGTGGAACTGGGAATCAAACCACTCACTCTGGGGTTCGTAGATGACCGCTCTACCACCTGAACTACTGCTGCCCCAACAATTGATGTCTAGTGACTTTGTAACAATGAAACATTTTCCACCTTAAAGTTAGAAATGATCTATTTCATAGTTATAAACACACATGTCAACATACTCTAATTCATCTGTACAAAGAAAAAAACTTTTATTCATATATATAGACCCCCCTTCCAAAAATTATTGTAAAGTTGGGGCCAGTTCCTTTATTTTTGCTGTAGACTATTTAACATTTCAGGTTTTTTTGGTTTATGTTTGTATCCGATACACAACTTAGAAGATAGCACCTTTTGTTTCAACCCACCCATTTTGGATTTGAGCAAAAGTATGAGAAAAATGTAGACTTAAAATAGAGTGTAGTGAATAAGACTTTATATTTAGTTGTAAATCCTTTGCATGCATTAAGTTCATCAAGCCTGTGACCGGTTGACATCACCAAACATTTGCATTTTTCGTTTGTGATGCTTTCCCAGGTTTTCACTGCAGCCTCTTTAAGATGTTGTTTGTTTTTAATAGTTACTCCCTTCACTCTACTCTTTAGCTGGTAAAATGCTCTATAGGTTTTAATTGTGGAAACTGACTTGTCCAGTCTAAAACTTCCCACTTCTTGCCCTGATCTCATAATCAGCTTGGTTACATGTTTCTTTAAACTGGCAGACAGAATGTTTCTTTAGACGACTCAGTTCATTTTACTGCTGCCATCATATTGGCGTCTTAAATTATCAATAAAGATAACTGAGGTTGTCCCAGAAGAGGCCATGCGGCCTAAGCCATGACATTACCTCCACTGTGTTTCACAGATGAGCTTGTATGTTTAGGATCATGAGCAGATCCTGTCTTTCTTCAAACTATAGCCTTTCCATCACTTTGGTAAAGGGTCATCTTTGTCTCATCAGTCCATAAAACTTTGTCCCAGAATTTTTGAGGGTAATTTTTGTACTTTTTGGCAAATTCCAGCCTAGCCTTTCTATTCTTTCTACATTTACATTGAGTTATTTGCCAGACACCGTTATCCAATTCAACTGACTAGTGAGGTACAAGGTATCAAGGCAGGCAATTCAAGCATAAGAAGGTCTTGCCTAAGGACCCCTCCTGGAGGTGGGCCAAGGCTGGAACCCCCAGTCTCCCTCATGGAGGGCAGTGATCTTGCCCCTACACTATCCAGTCATTTCTTGCTAATGAGTGGTTTGTATCTTCTGGTGTAGCCTCTGTACTTTAGTTCATGAAGACTTGTGCAGTCTGATTTTCAAGTTAGTTACGCCTGTTAACTATAAATACAGTCTAAACAGGCAACACCCAAATCTGAAACTGAAATCTGAGTGTAGACATTCAGTGCTATTTATTTTTTGAATAATCAATGTAATACATCAAATAACTTGCTCACGTTAAAAATTGGGTGGGTTCAAACAAACAATGCTATCTTCTAAGGCAGTGGGTCCCAACCCTGGTCCTCAAGGCACACTGTCCTAGATGTTTTCCAACTATGCCTGCACTTAGAGCTTCTGGTTGGATGAACACACCTGGTTCAGTTGATCAGCAAAATGAAGGTCAAGGATAGCTGGAAAACAAGCAGAACAGTGTGCATCGAGGACCAGGGTTGGGAACCACTGTTCTAGGGTGTGTATTGGATCCAAACTGAACAAAAACTGAAATATTGATCTTTTGTCTCATAATAATCTTTTGATGTCAAACCCAAATGTTTTCAGTCTACAGCAAAATGAAGGAACTCACTGTATCAACTCTCACTGGATGAGATATCCACTGAGTGTGGATATTGTATATTGCTGGGCTTGATTTAATTATCTAGATATTCATCTGTTACATATATCTTATTTTAACTAAATGTAACATATCAGTAATGATTAGTGGAAGATTCAGAACTTAAAGACAGCATTCATCATTTATGACACAGTAAATGTGTTGATGGTTTAATGCATCTATTAATCTGTATTTTCTGTTGCTGTAAAGTTTATATCTGTTATATTTTGTCTGCAAGATCACATTAAATTTTATTTTTTTTACTTCCGTGTTGAAAACCACTCTACAAATAATACTATTCTTCTTCTACTACTACTAGCGTCAGTAGCTCAGGGGGTAGAGCAGTTGCCTACAAACCACAGGGTGATTGGTTTGATTCCCGGTTTCTACTTGCTGAGGTGTCTTTGGACAAGACACCGAAACCCCGTAGTAGCCCCGACAAAGTCTGGCAGCTGTTCAATCTCTTTCCCCAAGGGGATCAATATCAAAGTATACATTATTATTATTATTACTACTGTAGAAGCCAATCAAGTTGATAAAGATTTGGTGCTATTCACAGACTGAACACTGGGCGTCGCTATGTGAGTTGCTGTAACTTGGACATATAGGGAACCAGTGCACTGTGGTCCTCAGGTGTTTGTCCCAGAAGAGACAAACACCTGCTACTGAATCATCTTCAGACACTTTACAGTAGAAACTGTCTCTTACTGTGTGTCTGAGGGTCCAGGTCCATTACTGAGGTCTGGAGGATAATCTTTAGACCGGTCACTCTTCATAGACAGACAGCTGGGTACTGGAGACTCTGGTCTCTGTCTGTCCTTCTGACATCTGCAAACACAAACATGTTTTCTTCATCACAAACTGATCAAGTGTCTGATCAAAGTGGTTGATGTGTCTGGAAACACACAAACTGCTGCAGATCATCAGGAGGTTCAACACTTTGGATCAGTTCTCTTAGATCACATTCAGCTTTTCTCTGAGACTGACAGCTGTCAGAGACACTGACAGGAAGACGCACTAATGACTTCTCTCTGTGTCATCAAACCTTTGTTACACTTTAGGAACTATTTTCATGAAACAACACTAAATCTACAAAAAACGCTTCAAGTCAGTGACGATGAATTTTCTGTTTCAACTGTTTCACAATTGTCTCATGACGTTTGACACAAAGTGGTGAAACATGAACCATGTTTACTTCCAAAGACTGAGTCTTTACTGGATTCTCCTTTTCTACCCAATCATGATCCCTCACCTGTTCCCTGTTCACCTGCTCATGGTGGAATCATCCACAACACTGGTCCTGAAACATTTGATCAACTTTTCTCTCTTATTTTGACTCTGTCCAACTTTGTTTCAGAGTGTTGCAGCATCAAACTCTAAATTTGTTTCTATTCACAGTTCACATCTGGTTCTGAACAGTTCAACTTTACAAATGAACCAAATTTACAGATTCACTGATCCAGAGGTTTTATCTTACTTTGTCTCTGTGGGTCCATTACTGAGGTCTGGAGGTTTGTCTGTGGACCAGTCCATCATTAGACAGCTGGATCCTGGAGACTCTGCTCTGTCCTCTTTTTCCTCCACATTAACACTGATCTTCTGGACTTCAGTGAGTCTGAGACATAAACCAGTAACACTGACTGTGAGCTCAAAACAAGAATCACAACAAATACATCTGTTCAAGAGTGAATCACAAGACTGAGAGAAACATGAAGTAACACACACAGATACAAACACACATTCATTGCATGTACACTAAAAATTAAACAGATCCGGTTTGATTCCGGATCAAACATCAAACTTCAAACATTTTAGTATATTCCAAGTTATTACATGTATTATTTTGACTTCCTTTAATAATCATGCAGAATGGAGTCTTAGATACAAGTTACAGTAGAATAATAATAATGTTTTATTAACACTCAGCTTCACTTTTCTTTGTTCTTCTTAGTTTTATTCTAAACTGAACTAACTGACTGAAACCTTCAGTGTTCCCTCCTTGTTCTCATCTACCTGAATCACCTTGTGACTGTAGCTCCTCCCCTCTCACATGGAGCTGAGGACAGGATGAAATCAGCTGCTGTCTATATTAATTATTTTACATAAAACAAGAAGAAAACTACAAGTGTCATCAAGTCAGTTTGCTGTTTATAAATGATCTGATCAAACCTGGTTGAACAGGAACATGTTAAATTCAAAACATGAACAAATTAAAATCCACAGAGAAAAGAAACAAAACACGGACAGTTTACCAAGAAGAAACATCAGAAGCAGGAAACAGGAAGAAATCAGCTCTGTTTTAAAACTTATTTACAGAAACTGAAATAAAAAGAGACTCTGGGAGCCTTGAAGAAGTTACTGACTTCACATCAAACTAATATAATAGAACTGTTTCTTCCACCTCATGTATTAGTTACTTCCAGACTGGACTATTGTAATTCACTATTAATAGTTTGTCCCAATAACTCCTTAAAAAGCCTCCAGTTAATCCAAAATGCTGCAGCCAGAGTTCAGACTGGAATTAGCAAGAGAGATCATATTTCTCCTACATCAGCTTCTCTCCATTGACTCCATGTAAAATTCAGAATAGAGTTTAAAACACTTCTCCTCACTTATAAAACATTTAATAATCAGGCTCCATCTTATCTTAAAGACCTCATAGCTCCATATTTTCCCATATTTATTTTGTAAAGTATGAAACTTACACTGTAAAGTGTTTTGAGATGACCTAGCCCAGAGATGTGGCCTAACACACACTGATCAAACTAATACAGAGAATTAAACAACTTCACTCTTCTTTCCTTTTAATCCACAGCGTCTGGTTTTACTGGAATAACAACAATAATACTGTGTTAACACTCACCTGTCTTAGTTTAGTATATTCAACACAAGAACTTTTCTCACTTCTGTTTCTTCAACACAAAATGGAGAAAAACTAACTGCGAGTGTTGGAGTCTCAGCTCAGTGTTGCTGCAGCCGCACCACCTGCTGTTCAAAGATACTAACTACAGCTGAAGTCACATCATCTGCTTTGAAATCACATATCAGACATCCTTCATGTTCACTGCTGTACGTGTCTTGTTGTTGCTGTTTGACAGTCTTAGAGCAGACACACACTCATTTTCCTGCAGCTACACTCACTGAACAAACACTCTGGACCAGTGTCAGTCGGTGATGTGTTGAACATTATCTGTAATAGTAGCAGTGAGATGTAACTCTGATTTGACCGACTTTTCCAGCAGTAATTGAAGCTCACTCCACTTCACTCACTGCTGTGATCACATGAGTTTCCACTGCAGACTCACAGCAGGGGACAAACACAATGAGCTGTGACAGTCTCTTTACTTCACTGAGCTGAAATCTTCAAACACAAAGTCAACTTCATTTGAAAGAAGCATTTTCCCTTTAAATCACCATCAGAGGATCTCATCACTGCTCTCTGTCTGATCTGAGCTCCTCTGGTAAGAAAACGTTTTACTGATTTGCCAAAAAATTATTGAGATTATTTTACTCTTCACCATGAACAATACTAAAAAAGACAAAATTAAGAGTTGATTTCATGAGTTTTCTTTTTAGCAGAACTGAATCAGGAAAAAAAACATAAACTCATTACTGTGGTTTGATTTAGAAGTGAAATAAAGTAATTTTCAAGCTGTAGAACAAATTATTCCATTACTACTTACCAGTTAGTTCCCAAACTCAGTCCTCAGGAGTTTGAGAACCTCACATATAAAGTAAATAATAATCAAGCTCCATCTTATCTTAAGACCTCATAGTTCCATATGTTACCATATTTATTTTGAAATGTCTTAAACCTTACACTGTAAAGTGCCTTGAGATGACTTCTGTTAGGATTTGGTTTATATTAATAAAATTGAACTGAATTCACTTTGTGTCACTTAAACAGCTGTTGATAGAGATTAGTAACCACTCCAACATATTTTAATCTTTTCTCTAATATCTGCTCAACAACAACAGGTCTACACTCTGAAACTAACACATTAATTAACAAAACAGGAAGTACTGTACGTTTTAATTCTCTTTCTCTACAAATGTCTCAGTATAAACAGAAGAAGTAGATTCTGTCTCTTCTTCTCTCCACAGAGACAAAATGACTAAAATAATAAAGTTGTGCTGGATCAACTCCCTATTTACAAGAAACCAGAGGAGTGGGTCTGTGATATTTCCAAAGATCTGCTTTAACATTACATCCAAACCCCATCAGACACAGCCCCACCCAACAGCAACACTTCATACTGATCTACCAGAACAACAACTGTTCTACAGTCCTTTACTTAATCAGGACTAAAACTGAAGATCAGAACAAGAACCGTCACAAACAAACCTGTTAAAAGAGTCAAAGACTGAGAAACAGGAAGTGAGATGTCACACACACACTGATCAAACTAATACAGAGAATTAAACAACTTCACTCTTCTTTCCTTTTAGTCCACAGCGTCTGGTTTTACTGGAATAACAACAATAATGCTGTGTTAACACTCACCTGTCTTAGTTTAGTATATTCAACACAAGAACTTTTCTCACTTCTGTTTCTTCGACACAAAATGGAGAAAAACTAACTGCGTAGTTGTTAATGTTTCTGTTTCTACTTGGACTATTCTGCCACCCCTCTGAAATTGTTTGTTCCGATCAGAGTATGAGGAAGCTGCGTATTCAACTAAAATGTATTGTTAAGTAACATCAAACTGAGCATGTGGTTCAAGATCCTGGTGGACTGGTCATAGTGTGATCGCACTTTAGATTTTAGTGGGTATGTGTGTTCAAAAGCTTTGTGTTTTGTCTCATAATGCTGTTTGACATTGGCTCTTTTAATAAGAGCCACAGTTTCTGAACATATCAGACACAATGGTTTAGTGCTCCCAGTGGTAAAATGAACAGAAAGGAGTCTGTCTCTTTCGGATTAAAAACTCTTTGCTGTCCACTTTTCTCTTTTTGGACATTTTTATTTTTATCAGTCTTATTTCAGTCTTTATCAACTATCTCCTCTGTCGTCTGTCTCTCTGTTCAATTGGCCAATGTGTTCTCGCGTTCACTTAATAACTATCGTAAAGATCGCAATAGAATAATTTAAAAATTAAATAAAATTAAGGTGTCCCGCAAGATTTGGAATCAAAACGTTCGGTATCGTCTGTAGCTCCGGGTCCGTTTGGGACAGCCTCTGGGTCAGGATCCTGTTAGTGACCCCTCTGAGCTCCAGCTACTTCTTTAACTTCATTGTTGATACAGTGTTTGTTATGTATATTTATGTTTCTGATATGAATATTATGGCCTTTATTATGGAGTCTGGGAGGAGCCATGAAGAAAAAGACTAAATCGTGCAAACTAAATATTAAATTGAGAGCATACATTAAGTAATGTGTGGTCTTTATAGAATTTGCTTTGAGAAACAATTTTAATTAATCTTCTTGATTTATTGTATTTTGCGTCATACAGTGCTATGTGTCCCTCTCTGACAGGTCAAATAAAAAACACTATATATTAATTTACAGGTCAACTAACTCTTTACCAGATGGATCTTCATCTCACATTGCAAAGTAAAATGTTATCATAACGTATTCACATTTACTTTAACATTTGTGAATCAAAACTGAACCAACAAACTTCAGGGATGTCAGTGTGTAAAATCAGCCTGAAAGCCTGATAGAGCTCACAGGTGAAGTGTCCGTGTCTGTTTTCTGTGTGTAAGTATGCGTCATGGTTCATCAGCCAGAGGTAAACATGACTGAATACACACTGCAGACAAGCAACACTGCTCTCGTTCTGATCTTTGAAACTTGATAAAAACGAATTATGACTTTTAACTGGTTTAATTAAGTTTGAATATACTGTCGACTTAGTTTAGACAAACATTTTGTAATTCAGGATGTGGTGAACAAACAAAAATACAAATTGTGAGTTTAATGCTCATTAGTGTTATAGTAGTGTAGAATTAGGCCGTCGTACAGATGAATTCATTCGTGTTCGTGATTTTGTTATTTACACACAGCTCTGTAGAACTTGGAGACTGAAGCTAAGATTATTTTATCTCTTTACCATTTACACATGATACTGTTACATAATTTACACAATGATCTGTCTGAACAGCTGCAGTAAACATGATGACATCACCAACGTACCACCCCACCGTATTATTATATCTTGAAATGTGTTGATGGTGGAGAACATACAAAGTGTCATGATTCCAGCTCCTCCTGTCTGTCTGCCCCTGATTTCCTTGTTTTCTCCCTCCTCTGTCAGGTGACCTGCTGATCACCTATTGTCTGTACCTGTGTCTCCCTGGTCCCTTTATTAGCAGGTCTGGCAGTCTCCTCTTTACCAGATAGTCTCACATCGACCTGAGAACAAAACTATCCAGCATTATTCATCAGACTGCTTATCAGTTATGAACCCTGCCTGACCTGAAACCTGTCTCTGCCTGACTTCCCCCTAACTGGACCTGCCTTCTGTTCTGCTCTGCCCTTCGGTACCGTGAGTGTTTTCTGCCTGACCTGTTCCTGCTCCCCTCTGCCTCCTCTCCTGTTCTGTCCCTGTGTTGGATTTCCCTGTGTATGACCTGGACTGTCTCCTGACATTGCTATTAGCCCCTTGGATCTCTGTTTTCAGTATTTCTTATCAGTGTTCACCTGGATTGTTGTTTGGACCTCTGTTTTATCTTTACGGACATTAGTGCTTGGACGGCCCGACTGTGTATGATCCGGGATTTGTTTTTCACTCTGCACAACTGTTAACTGTGTATTTCACCCTCTGTGTTTGCTACATGGCTCATTTTTCAACTACAACTCCTCACAGTCTCCTCACTGGTTCACTTCCCGCTGCCTCTCGACCACCACTCATCAAGACTTCAGTGAGTAAAATCCAATATAAACATTACCCAACATTCAGCCAGCCTCAATCTAACTCTGTCTCCTCTTCTAGACCACCATACTCACCTGACAACAGCTCGTTTCAGCTGCTGCTTCCTGACATTCATCCACTGCATTATCTTTATTGTGAATAAACCTTCCTTATTCTTACTCCTGTTGTGTTGTGTGGTCTCTGGCAATGGAGTCGGATCCTAGGCTTGTGACAATGATGTTCTTATCACAGACCCAGATACAACTTTGAATAATTTGGTTCAGAACATAGCTGTGACCCAACTGCCCTTTAAATAACATCCTGATAAATCAAATAGTTTAAATCTTTTTATTCAGTTTGACAATGACATCACTTCATCAGGCCATCAGACCCCAACTTTAACTAATATCCCAGTGATTCTAAACCTCGTCATGAACAGTGCACAAAGGGTTAAATATAAATAAAAGTTCTGTTATATATTTGTAAATAATATCTGGATGAGGTCAGTGTGGTCAAGTCTCTCTGGGCTGTGGGTAGTAAGCAGGCTACAGTTTCTCTGGTAGTAATATAGCAGTAATTTTGATTTTCAACAGTTTATCCTCTAATAGATAATAACATGATCATCATTGATGTGATGTATGTAACCTTTGGTGGCTGACACGTCCCGTGTTGATTTGTTTGGCTGCCTCGCAGTGAGCAGTGACATGTCTTATTTCACAGTATTAGTAGCAACATTATGGATTTTGTTGTTATACTATTAACTATTATCCTGTGGAAATATTAATAATCTTTAATTCTTCATGTGTCTGTTAAGAGACGTCCAGTATATGTGTTAAATGTTACATTTAACTACTGAGATATTCTGTGAATATTATTATTATTATTATTATTATTCTTTGGTGTCTTATTATTTACATTATATCTCCATGTGCAATTTCTAGATACCAACAATATTCACTACTGGAATAAATAAATATAACTGAAAAAGCATTTATGGTTTCTCTTGTGTTTAATGGACACACCATTCTGGAAGAACCAAACACTAACCAGCCAAATACCTCCACATACTTTTACAGTACTATATTATGTGTGATTACGTGTTTAGTGTGTTTGTAATAGATAATAAAACACAGAAGTTTCCCTTTAGGATTAATGAAGTAAAGAACTTTTTATGTTTAGTAGTAGAAAATAGTAATATAATAATAGTAAAAGTAGTTGTAGCAGTATTACTTGTAATGAGAAAACACTTAACACAGACACATTTAGAGAGACATAAATTACATCATTAAATAATCTGTAAAACTTGTAAGTTGGAGGAGGTGGAGGAGTGTAGAGCAGAAGGAGTGGTGGACTTTCAGTGTGTCTGCAGAGACTGTGTAGAAGGACAGAGCAGTTTAGATCCACTGATGATCCTCTGTTGAATCCAGAGGAACACACCTGTCAGTCACTGCTGGATGACGCTGTCCTCTCCACTCTGACTCCCAGTAACATGGTCCAGTCAGAGATTCTCTACACACAAGCTGCTGCTGCTTCAACATCTGGATCTTCAGGACACAGATCGTCCTCCCTCAGTGTGGTTCTGTCACTCATATATAGAGAACTTCCATCTGTAGAGACAACAGAGGAGGTAAATGCTGTTTACAGAGACTCCATTCATCAGCTGTTGGTCAGTGATGCAGCACGTTCAGTAGAAAGAAACAACAACACTGAAACCTTATAATAATAAATGACTTCAACCATAGTTCTGTTAACAACCAATTTAATTTATTGTTGATGTGGACTCCAAGATATCCTCTCTCAGGATAGTGAGTGACACTGAGATCTTCATTATTACTCCTCATAAAGTCCACAACAAGTTTTTTGGTTTTATTGATGTCAACCAACTTCAAACAGTTTGTGCACTGTAACAGGAGAAAATAAGATTTCTGATTTGTTGTAAACCAACTTGAAGGGAGCATACAGCTCCTCAGACCTGCCTCTGCCTGTTGGATCAAACCACAAACTAATTCACCTGGTACCAGCAAACAGACCAATAGTAAGACAGCAGCCAGCTTTTTCCATGGAGGATCATGGTGAGGACACTGAAGCTCTGCTTTTAACATCATGCAGCCTCATCTACTTATTGAAAAGCTGCAGGAAATGCAGGTTGACACCGACACTGTGCAGTGGATTACAGACTGCCTCACTGGACGACAACAGCTTGTTCACTGTATCTGAGGTGGTGATGAGCAGTACTGGCGTGCCTCAAGGAACTGTTCGAGCATCATTCCTACTCTACACTCTACTACAACTCCAGAACCTGCTCCTCCAACAGTTCTCAAATGTTTTTTTCTTTATTAATTACAATAATGTGGAGAACAGACACCTGATAGAGAGCGTTGTTATGTGGTGCAGGAGCAATAGATTAAAGCTCCACATGGTCGTGGACTTCAAGAGGACTATGAAGATCCCAGATCTCAGATCTGATATTTGCAGTTGTGTGCTGAGGAGGTGGCATCAAGGTTGGTAGTAAACTGAATAAACTGGTCAAGAAGTCAAATCTGAAGTTGGACTGGAACTGGAAGTTTGGAGGCTTTGACAGAGGAGCATGGTGGACAAGATCAGTGCCACCATGGACAATGTGTCTCACTTGTTCTATGATGAACTGTGGCAGATGGGAAACTCATTCAGATACAAACTGATTCCACTGAAAGGTCGAAGTGGAGCTGATGTGTAGCGTAACCAGCGGACATATTAATCAACAACAGTGATGTTTCAAATAAAACACCAGAAAAGAATATGAAGTCATGAGTCCTTAAGTTAGTCTCAAATTATTTTACATAGAGCTCTTTAACAAATTAGTTTATTTGAAGTTTTACTGTTTAATGTTAAGTAACTCTCTAGCATGTACAATAATATGTATTTACTCACATTAAGGTTTTAATCCACAACTTTTAACACAAAGTTCAGTTTGATGGACTGAATGCAACTTTACTGCACGTCAGAGTAAATATTTCAGACGACATCTAATCTGGTTTCACTTGTTACTAAAGAAACATCAAACTTATTTATGTCTTTTCTAGATTATAGTGTTGTTCTCTGTTGTCCAGCTTCAGATGGAGATCTCTCTAAGATTAAACAAACAATGAATACACTAGGTTGACCAACCCCACCAACACTTTTACTGACCTCAGAGTCTCCAGTCTACAGTGTGAACTCTTCACAAGACCAGACAGGATGTTCACATCTGAATCCTTCAGGTTGTTTTCACTCAGGTCCAGTTCTGTCAGATGGGAGGGGTTGGACTTCAGAGCTGAGACCAGAGAATAACAGCTGATCTTGGACAAACTGCAGTTGTTCAATCTGAATAAAGAATAAACCATGTAGATCAAATCATTAATAATCAATCAGATATGTCCTAATCAATGATGTTTCCTCTAAAATGAGTAGAGTGACTTTGTCTCTCTGTTATTGTGGATCATCATAATGTCAGCCTTCTACAGACATCATCCAAATGTCACCACAACATTCACACAACTATTCATGTCAACACTGATTCATAACATGCTGCTGACCTCAGTCACATCTGGAATTAGAAGATAAATATCAAATCAGATATCACTATCAACTTTCGACAACACATAATTTTCCCAAACTCACGTTGGGAAAATTGAAATGCTGCAGACTCTGCTCTGTCCTCCTCGTCCTCCACACACACACTCATCTTCTGGACTTCAGTCAGTCTGAGAGATAAACCAGTAACACTGACTGTGAGCTCAGAACAACAACCAGGACAAACAGGGACATTTACATTTACATTTACATTTAGTCATTTAGCAGACGCTTTTATCCAAAGCGACTTACAAGTGAGGAACAAGGCAAGCAAACAAAATCTAAGTCAAGAAGAAACAACATCAAAGCAAAGTGCTATCAAAAAAGTGTTTCTGTTTCAAGAGATGTTAGAAAGAAAGGGTAGAATTTTTTTTTTTTTTTTTTTTTTTTTTTTTTTTTAAGTGCAAAGGAAGATGCGGAAGAGTTCTGTTTTCAGCAGTTTTTTAAAGATTGCAAGTGAGGTGGCTGAGCGTGCAGAGATAGGCAGCTCATTCCACCATCTTGGGATCACTGAGCTGAACAGTTTTCCTTGGTGTCGACTGTGTGGTGCTGGTACCACCAGACGACGTTCCCTGGTTGAGCGCAGTGGACGGGAGGGGATGTAGACCTGAACAATTGAATTGAGATAAGATGGAGCTGTGGAGTTCACCACTCTGTAGGCAAGAGACAGAGCTTTGAACCTGATCCTTGCAACCACAGGAAGCCAGTGCAAAGATCTGAAGAGCGGTGTGACATGAGACCTTCTAGGTTGATTGAAAATGAGGCGTGCTGCCGCATTTTGGATCATCTGGAGGGGTTTGGTCGTGGATGCCGGTAAACCCATCAGTAGTGCATTGCAGTAATCCAGGCGAGATAAGATCAACGCCTGTACAATGAGTTGGGTCGTGTATTCCGTCAGATAGGGTCTGATCTTTCTGATATTGTGGAGGGCATATCTACACGACCTAGCGACTGTGGCGATGTGATCTGTGAAGGTCAGCTGGTCATCAATGATGACCCCCAGGTTTCTGGCTGACTTAGTAGGGGATATCACCGCAGATCCAATGTTAATGCTGATGTTGTGCTGAGTTGAAGGTCTGGCAGGGAAGACTAGAAGTTCAGTTTTGGGTATGTTGAGTTGAAGGTGTCTTTTTCTCATCCAGGCAGAGATGTCAGAGAGACAGGCAGAGATGCGAGATGAGACAGTTGAGTCATCTGGCGGAAAAGACAGGAAGAGCTGTGTGTCATCTGCATAGCAGTGATAAGAAAAGCCATGAGAATGGATGATAGAGCCTAGAGAAGAAGTATAGATTGAAAAAAGAAGAGGACCAAGGACTGAGCCCTGCGGTACACCGGTGGAGAGGTTATGAGAGTCAGAGACACGCCCCTGCCAGGATACCTTAAAGGTTCGTTCGGACAAGTATGACCGAAGCCAGGCTAGAGCTGATCCAGAGATGCCCAGGTCTGAGAGGGCAGTCATGAGAATCTGATGGTTCACAGTGTCAAAGGCTGCAGATAGATCTAATAGAATAAGGACAGAAGATTTACCTGCAGCTTTTGCCACCCGTAGGGATTCCACAACAGTCAGAAGTGCCGTCTCTGTGGAGTGCCCACTCTTGAAGCCAGACTGATTGACATCAAGGAGGTTATTCTGGGAAAGAAAGTCAGAGAGTTGATTAAAGGCTGCACGTTCCAGAGTCTTGGCCAGGAATGAAAGAAGAGAGACCGGTCTGTAGTTCTCCACAAGGGAGGGATCCAGAGAAGGCTTCTTCAAAAGTGGAGTGATCTGGGCCTGCTTGAACGAGGTGGGAAAGGTGCCTGTTGTGAGAGAGGTGTTGATGATCTGTGTAATGGCTGGTATTAGTGTTGGTGCGATAGCTTGAAGAAGAGTAGAGGGGATCGGATCCAGAGAGCAGGTGGTCGGGCGATTGGAGAGGACGAGAGTGGATACATCGTCCTCTGACAGTGTTGAAAAAGTGAAGTGAGATGCATCGTCAGGTTTAGTAAGCAGAATGTCATTGTCAGGAGGAGTGAACTGGGAGCTGATGGCTACCACCTTGTTGGTAAAAAAGGAGGCAAAGTCATCAGCTGTGAGACAGGTGGGTGGTGGAGGTGGGGGTGGATAGAGTAGGGATTTGAAAGTTGAGAACAGCTTTCTGGTGTCTGTGGTGTTGCTGAGCTTGTCCTGGTAATAATCAGTCTTCGCCCTGGTGACACTGTAAGAGAAGGATTGAAGCAAATCCTGATACTCAGTTAGAGCAGGTTGAGACCTGGATTTGCGCCACTTCCTCTCAGCACTACTGAGCACCGTGTGTTGTTCACAGATCTGGTCAGTGAGCCACAAGTTGGAAGCTGAAGGACGAGCAGGTCTGGTAGATGTCGGGCAGAGACTATCCAGGCAGAACGAAAGAGTATCACAGAGCCTGTCCGTGGCTGCGTCGGTGTCGTAGGTGGATAAAACCTGCGATGAGGGCAGCGCTGCAGAAACCAGGGAAGAAAGCTGCTCCGGGTTGAGAGATCTGAGGTTGCGGCGGAATGTTTCCAATGCAGTGGAAGAATGAGAAGGTCTAGAGATGAAGACTGTGAGCTGAATGAAGAAGTGATCCGACAAATGCAGAGGAGTGACAGAGATGTCGTCCACAGTGGAATTTCGGATCAGAACAAGGTCCAGGTTGTTGCCAGCTTTGTGAGTTGGAGGAGTGGAGACTAGTCTCAGGTCAAACGTGTTCAGAAGAGCGAGCACGTCAGATGTCTGTGGTTTGTCCAGGTGGATGTTGAGATCACCTAAGACGATGAGAGGAGTGCCATCTTCAGGGAATTGAGACAATAGCATATCCAGCTCGTCACAAAAGTCCCCCAGCTGGCCCGGCGGTCGGTAGATCACAATGATGTGGGCTGTGATCGGTGCTGTAATCCTAACGGCATGATATTCTAAAGAAGACAGATTACTAAAGGGTGCCATGGTGAAGAACTTCCAGGTATCGGCTACTAGGAGACCAGTCCCGCCCCCCCGGCGTGATGGGCGAGGAGTGTGAGAAAAAGCAAAGCCGGTGGAGAGTGCCGCTGTGGTGGCTGTGTTTTGTGGAGTAATCCAGGTCGCCGTAAGTGCAAGCAGCTGAACAGCTGAGGTTGTAGCAAAAGCTGGAATGAAATCCGCCGCCTTGTTCACCGCCGACTGACAGTTCCACAGGCCAAGAGAAAAAGAGGCGAGGTGTTGTGGGTGAGGGGCCGCAGGTGGGAAATGCATCGTCCTCTCGGAGAACGCCATGTCCTGCGTCTGCCGAGGAGGACGGGAATTTGCTGAAAACACATTGAAAGAAAGGGGACAGAAAGGCTTTCCGAAGCGGAAAGGGTTAAAGTGAAGAGAAAGAGAAAGAAGTGCAAATAAAGTTGGTAACCTTGCGTCTTGCGGTGTCCTTGCTCGGTGGACTCGCACAGGTAGACTCGCAGGTCTTTACCCAAATCGGTCGACTCGCACAGGTAGACTCGCAGGTCTTTACCCAAATCGGTCGACTCGCACAGGTAGACTCGCAGGTCTTTACCCAAATCGGTCGACTCGCACAGGTAGACTCGCAGGTCTTTACCCAAATCGGTCGACTCGCACAGGTAGACTCGCAGGTCTTTACCCAAATCGGTCGACTCGCACAGGTAGACTCGCAGGTCTTTACCCAAATCGGTCGACTCGCACAGGTAGACTCGCAGGTCTTTACCCAAATCGGTCGACTCGCACAGGTAGACTCGCAGGTCTTTACCCAAATCGGTCGACTCGCACAGGTAGACTCGCAGGTCTTTACCCAAATCAGT
This sequence comes from Anabas testudineus, assembly GCF_900324465.2. NCBI lineage: Eukaryota > Metazoa > Chordata > Actinopteri > Anabantiformes > Anabantidae > Anabas > Anabas testudineus. The sequence goes on from NC_046611.1 coordinate 15,848,454, forward strand.
CGACTCGCACAGGTAGACTCGCAGGTCTTTACCCAAATCAGTCGACTCGCACAGGTAGACTCGCAGGTCTTTACCCAAATCGGACTCGCACAGGTAGACTTGCAGGTCTTTACCCAAATCGGTCTTCACACAAAGAGGGCTGACGCTTCCGCTGACGCTCCAGCAAGACAGGTGCTTTAAATACGGTCGCAATGGGCTACGGCTGAAACCGCCCCCTGGTAGAAACCAATCTAATTTGTGTGCCTTTGTTAGGTCAAAGGTGTGAATGCTCGGTGATTACTAAGCTGAAACTACCACCAACAATAGACCAAAACTCTCTAACTACAGTTCTTAATACTTATTGAAACAGACTGACAAACAGGCTAAATCAGCAGACTAGAGAGAAATGACACAAGCTCTGCTACCTCTGAAACTAACAAACAAATTTCAAACAACCCTTACTTATTCAGTAGATCTCCTGTCCTAGTTTGGTGCTTGTCCTGGACGACAGAACAGGAGTTAAAACACACAGTATCAATTCCTCTTTTTCTTTCAGCGTCTGTGTAAGAACAGAAGTAGATTCAGTGTCTTCTTCCCTCAACTGGGAGACACTGACTCAGAGACAGTAACACCACCCTGCCTCAGCTTTAGTTTCCTTCCTTTTCTGACATTCACTCTGAACAAAGTCTAAACTAACTGGATGAAACTAGTTATGGGTCGACTCTGACAGTAACACCACCCTGCCTCAGCTTTAGATTCCTTCCTTTTCTGACATTCACTCTGAACAAAGCCTGAACTAACTGGATGAAACTAGTTATGGGTCGACTCTGTGTCAAAGTGGCCGAGTTACATGATTGTTTGAAGAAATGTTTCAGATCAGGACGATTTGCCACTAGATCAGGTGAATCCTGGACACACAGAGACTGACCTGTCTGAAAGTTCAATAAGTTTAAAAGGAGAAGGAGGGAATCTTTTCTACAGCTGAATCTTTAATTACATACATTATAGAGTTTGCACCTGAGCAGTTGGCAGCAAAGTCTTGTAGCTCCTGAAAATGTTCCCACTTTGTGACACATTCTTTTAATAACTGTGTAGTTTGATAAAACATTTGTAGCATCTTCCTGCAGATGTCTAATGACCTAAGTTGCCTTTAATTTTCTAATAAACTTATTGTTTTCTACTTCACATTGATGCCTGTTCCCTGTGAGCTGGAAATATAATCATAATAAAGGAGAATCCACCATGTCACACTTCTTTGAGCTTCAAGTTTTCAGTCTGACCACTAAACTTCACAACAATGAAACAGTTTGTTTTTCTCAATAGTTTCTCAGTCACACTCCCATTCACAGAAAAACAACAAGGACTATACAGTTTTTTCATTTGTATCTGTAGCAATGAATTCTCAGGCTGTAGTGTCATGATACCAGATGTAGTCATGTTTGTGTGTATGACCATCTGTACTTATCTTTGTCCTTTCTGCTGATGCAGTACATTTAGTACTGAGACAGGAGTATCCCACACTCTGTCCTTTCTGTCTCACTCATTAGTCTATGCTGTATGTACTGGTTCTCTCAACAGCATGATGAGGGCTGTGTAAACCAGTCTGAGCTGGTTTCATTTCTTTAGATGTTTCTTATCTAGGAAAGTCTGGTCCTATAAGTTTTCTTGAATCTGTGCAGTTCATCACGTCCTGGGTAGTGATGCAAGAGCTGCTTTGTAAGTGGGTGAAATATTATACCTTAGACCACCTCCTCTGTTTAACGAGGATTGTTGAACAACCCTTGAACCAAGTTAGAACCAAACTGAATGTTGTTTCTGCTTTTTTGGATCCAAACACTGCAAATGTGATTTGAGTATAAGGTGCTGTCTAAAGTGACTCAGTCTGCAGAGAACTGATGCTTAAATACTGGATTGTCCTAAAATGGACACATTACATTTATGGTTTTATACAACTCTCTCTGTTTCTGTTGTTCTGATGTTAAATGTCTGTCTCTCACTGTAGAAACACAAAAGACAGACAGTTTAACTGGACTGCAGCTGATCACAAAGATCCGAAGCCTCATCACAACACCAGCAAAGTCTTATACTGAAAATCCAGTTAGAAGAGTAGAACAATGTAAAACACTTTATTTGTTTTCATATCCATTATCTTGATCATAGATGAGTCACATGTGGAGAAATAGAAGTGTCTGAGTATTAAAGTCTAAACTAATGACACACTGAGGACAGTAGAAATACATAAGGTTTTTAATAAAGAGCAGATGTTTCTATTTAAAAGCTGCTGTGGAGACAAATATAATCTCCAATCCAATCCGTCACATAGTGTGTGTGAAGGAGCAGCTGGAAGTGTTCAATGAACCAGAGCCCTTGTTGGTTGTTCTCTGACACTTTTCACTGAGCAGATTGAAACTGAGAACAAAGAGGGAGATTCAGAGGGAGCACAAGCTGGTCTCCACAGACCAGTAGTGGAAGTAAATCAGTGACAGTAAACAGTCAAATGTTTGAGGAGCAGCTCTAACCCACGACCACAGACTGGAAATAATCACTGGATCTAAGAGTGAAACTAAAGATGGAGCCTCCTCACTTCAACACCTTATGTTATGAAGAGCCTGAAGCAGCTGGACACAGACAGAGAGCAGCTGTTGAACATAGTGGAGCATGAAGCAGCTAAAGATCAGATATTTGTAGAGAAATGTATGAACTAATTCACAGAGACACAGGAAAAGGAAACTTGTTTTACCACCTGTTGGTTTAATATTTATCAGACCTGTCTGGGTTCAACCAACCAAAAACTGGGAGCTCATTTTATAAAGTTATTTATGGACAAAACATGTTAACAACAGTATCTGAGTGGTTATAAAACTGTCAATGGAAACAAACAACAAACACCATTCACCATGTGATTAATTCTATAGAAATGAACACATGAAGCCTCATGGCTCAGACTGTAAAGTTGGAAAATGAGAATTGGTCTTAATCAACAGGACATGATGTGAAAATCAGCAGGAATTCTCTTGTCTGATAACAAGTTTTCTATTCGAGTTTCTATCACATAAACATTGTTCATATCAACCATTGTCTAAATATTTGTATCCTCTAAAGGGACAGTTCACCTAAAACTAAAAGAACAACTACTGTGAACAGGTCTTCAGAGTCATCTGGACTGGATCAGAAATATGAAACAACATCAGTGTTTTCATCAATGGTTTATTACAGAACAAAAGAAATTAAACCCATTCTTTGTGTCTCTCTCATACAATTACAGTCAGAGCATCTCTGCTGCTGCTGCTGCTGTTTCAACATCTGGATCATCATCAAGCATCATCATCTTCTTTTTACTGTGACCTTTACAAACATCATCACTTCCATCTGTTGATAGAAGACGAAACAACACAGATGGTAAATTAGTATTTAAAAACTCATTTCATCAAATAGTCAGAACATTTCTGATTATCTCATAACTCCAAACATACATGTCATATTTTCACATTCTTAACATAAGATATATGACACACCCATAACGTGGATCGAACCATTTCCACCACATAATATGGTTCATTATTTAATGGAAATAAAAAGCACCTCAACTTGTAGAGAGAGACTGTAGAAGTAGTTAGTGATCCAGAGAGCTACTTATTACTGCACCTCATTACTAAATGTCTTCACTTCATCCATCTTTATGATGCCAGTTTGTTTAGTTCAGAAGATCTTTAACACCTCACTGTAACTTAATGAACGAGCTTCCTTCTGTTTGTGATGTTTGAAGACTCATTTCTGCACATTTCCTTTCCAGTTCCTCAGTACTGGAGCTCCACAGGACTGTGTGCTGTCACCTATGATCTACATCATATTTCTATGATATATCTCTATGATTCTACTGAAATGAACAAATTGTTGATGCTATAAGAGAAAGAACGAGTCATCAGATCACCCACCCCCACCACCAATGCTGACCTCAGCAGCTGCTGGTTATTTGAAGCTTTACAGGAAATATTGGATCTTTGCATTGATACTAACTATATTTAGTCCAATACTGCTGAAAGCAGCATGGACTGACTCCAACCCTCTACTGACCTCAAGGTTTCCAGTCTACAATGGGGACTCTCCACAAGATCAGACAGCAGCTTAACATCTGAATCCTGCAGCTTGTTGTTCCTCAGGTCCAGTTCTGTCAGATGGGAGGGGTTGGACTTCAGAGCAGAGACTAGAGAATCACAGCTGATCTCTGACAAACTGCAGGAATCCAATCTGAATAAAGAATAAAACAAAGATAAAAGAATACAAAACATTTATTGATGTCATCTTCTAAATAAACTTGAGTTGAATTAAACTGATAAACTCAGATAGACTCAAACAGAACACAGACTAGATTTTGGCCACCATCACTTTCATTATAAAGGCTTTAGGAAAGAATCTATTCAGTATGAACAGAAAAGAATTAATATAGTATGAATTATTTACAATACAATTCTGTCTCTGTGTTTCCCTGGACCCTGATATGCAGTGAAATGGAGGCTAAGAGGCAAGAAGGCCTGAAAGAAGTCCTCCTAGTTCAGCAACCCAGATCAGGACCAGTCCTGAATGAAAAGCAGCTGAGAAGGAAGGAGGATCAGAACTTTCCACAGCAGAGGAAACAAGTTTAGTGACAGACTGATGTGGTTTGTAATTCTATGAAGAAGCTGTGCTAAAGGTAACTAGATATTAGAGCAGAGAATGTATCTGTTGGTAAAATCCAACTTCAGGAGGGTAGAAATCTGTAAAACAACGAGTCAACGCTGAGCAAAGGGTTGGTTTTATTTACAGTGGAGTGAGCCTGTGGTCTGTATGTGAATGGCTTCTAAACAAATGATCTAGTAACATATTGGTGATATGTGATTACATATTAATATAGGTACAGTAAGATTCTGTTAGTTAAATGCTCTCATCAATTGTCTGGGACAGTACAATGTAAAGAGAAAAGCCAAGAACCTTCAGAAGAATCGGACCCCAGTGGCTATCAGAGGAAGCTACAAGGGATGTAGACAGGACTGATGTCAGATGGGGGACGACTCAGTACCTGTGCCAGACTACTGGGACTGTACCTACTCCTACTCACACCAAATGTTATTTCCATAGAAGCTTTACAGTCTGTACAATAATTACATATTCTGTACTAGAGCCTTGACTCAGATAAGGAAACACAACAAAGGTCTGTTTATTCATTAATCTCAGTAAAGAACTAAAAATGGTGTCTGACCTCAGAGTCTCCAGTCTACATTGTGGACTCTCCAGAAAACCACACAGCAGCTTCACCCCTGAATCCTGCAGCTTGTTGTTCCTCAGGTCCAGTTCTGTCAGATGGGAGGGGTTGGACTTCAGAGTTGACAAAAGAGAATCACAGCTGATCTGAGACAAACTGCAGGAATCCAATCTGATTAAAGGATAAACAAAGATAAAAAAAAAATACATTACAACATTTATTGATTTCATCTCCTAAATGAATTGAATTAAACTGATAAACTGAGAAGTATAAGTATGAGGGTTAGAGAGAGGTAGAGCACAAGACATTTACATGATTGTGGTGTTTTCTCCATGCCGGCATGTACACATTAAACTGAGATGGTTCATCACACTGAGTCCTTCCTTGAAGTCAATATATAGAGGAAGAGGAAAATTTTCTACTACATTCTCCACAAGGGAGGGATCCAGAGAAGGCTTCTTCAACAGTGGAGTAATCTGGGCCTGCTTGAACGAGGTGGTAAAGGTGCCTGTTGTGAAAGAGGTGTTGATCATCTGTGTAATGGCTGGTATTAGTGTTGGTGCGATAGCTTGAAGAAGAGTAGAGGGGATCGGATCCAGAGAGCAGGTGGTCGGGCGATTCGAGAAGAGGAGGGTGGATACATCGTCCTCTGACAGTGTTGAAAATGTGAAGTGAGATGCATCGTCAGGTTTAGTAAGCAGAATGTCATTGTCAGCAGGAGTGAACTGGGAGCTGATGGCTGCCACCTTGTTGGTAAAAAAGGAGGCAAAGTCGTCACCTGTGAGACAGGTGGGTGGTGGGGGTGGATAGAGTAGAGACTTGAAAGTTGAGAACAGCTTTCTGGTGTCTGTGTTGTTGCTGAGCTTGTCCTGATAATATTCAGTCTTCGCCCTGGTGACACTGTGAGAGAAAGATTGAAGCAAATCCTGATAATCAGTTAGAGCAGGTTGAGACTTGGATTTGTGCCACTTCCTCTCAGCACTACTGAGCACCGTGCGTTGTTCACAGATCTGGTCAGTGAGCCACGAGTTGGAAGCTGAAGGACGAGCAGGTCTGGTAGATGTCGGGCAGAGACTATCCAGGCAGAATGAAAGAGTATCGCAGAGCCTGTCCGTGGCTGCGTCAATGTCATAGGTGGATAAAACCTGCGATGAGGGCAGCGCTGCAGAAACCAGGGAAGAAAGCTGCTCCGGGTTGAGAGATCTGAGGTTGCGGCGGAATGTTTCCAATGCAGTGTAAGAATGAGATGGTCTAGAGATGAAGACTGTGAGCTGAATGAAGAAGTGATCCGACAAATGCAGAGAAGTGACAGAGATGTCGTCCACAGTGCAGTTTCGGATCAGAACGAGGTCCAGGTTGTTGCCAGCTTTGTGAGTTGGAGGAGTGGAGACTAGTCTCAGGTCAAACACGTTCAGAAGAGCAAGCACGTCAGTTGCCTGTGGTTTGTTGAGGTGGATGTTGAGATCTCCTAAGACGATGAGAGGAGTGCCATCTTCAGGTAATTGAGACAATAGCATATCCAGCTCGTCACAAAAGTCCCCCAGCTGGCCCAGCGGTCGGTAGATCACAATGATGTGGGCTGTGATCGGTGCTGTAATCCTAACGGCATGATATTCTAATGAAGACAGATTACTAAAGGGTGCCATCGTAAAAAACTTCCAGGTTTGGGCTAAGAGGAGACCAGTCCCGCCCCCCAAACGTGAAGGACGAGGAGTGTGTGAAAAAGCAAAGCCGGTGGAGAGCGTGGCCGTGTTTTGTTGAGTAATCGAGGTCTCTGTAAGTGCAAGCAGCTGAACAGCTGAGGTTGTAGCAAAAGCTGGAATGAAGTCTGGAATGACATGTTGTTTTAAATGCTGTGACCAGTTGATAAACATTACTTGCATCACTACCAAACTAATTTTGTAGTGATCAAGTGATGTAGGAGCTGGAGCATGGAGGTGTTTCTATTATGAATTATTATCGTTGAAGCGTTGAAGGGTGTAATCTAGCCACAGGGGTTGCAAGCCAGTTACTTCTGTGCCGGTCCCAAGCCCGGATAAATAGAGAGGGTTGCGTTAGGTAGGGCATCCGGCGTAAAAATTGCCAAAATAACCATGCGAATCATCAATGACATTTTCATATCGGATCGGTCGAGGCCCGGGTTAACAACGACCGCCACTGATGCTGTTAACCTACAGGGTGCCGGTGGAAATTTGACTACTGTTGGTCGAAGAAAGAGGGGAGGCAGAAGAGTTTGTGGACAGAGAGAGAAGGGAAAAGGCAGGAGCATAGGTTTGAGAATAGGGACTCTTAACGTTGGCACAATGACAGGGAAAGGCAGAGAGCTGGCAGAGAGCTACCTTCCTTCTGGAGAGAAGGAAGGTAGATGTACTGTGTGTGCAGGAGACAAGGTGGAAGGGCAGCAAGGCACGTAGTATTGGAGGAGGATACAAACTGTTCTACCATGGTGTTGATAGGAAGAGAAACGGGGTAGGAGTGATCCTGAAGGGGGAGTTTGTGAACAATGTCCTAGAGGTGAAAAGAGGGTGATGAGCATAAAGCTAGAAATTGAAGGGGTGATGGTGAATGTAGTCAGTGGGTATGCGCCACAGGTTGGCTGTGAGTTAGAAGAGAAGGAGAGATTCTGGAGTGAGTTTGATGAGGTCATAGAGAGTATCCCCAGAGGAGAGAGAGTTGTTGTTGGAGCAGACTTCAATGGGCATGTTGGTGAGGGCAACAGAGGTGATGAGGAGGTGATGGGCAGGTTTGGTGTGAAAGAAAGGAATCTGGAAGGACAGATGGTGGTGGACTTTGCTAAGAGGATGGAAATGGCTGTAGTCAACACCTACTTCCAGAAGCGAGAGGAACATAGAGTGACATACAAGAGTGGAGGTAGGAGTACGCAGGTGGACTACATCCTATGTAGACGAGGTCATTTGAGAGAGGTTAGTGACTGCAAAGTGGTGGTAGGAGAGAGTGTAGCCAGACAGCACCGCATGGTGGTGTGTAAGATGACTCTGGAGGTCAGGAAGAAGAAGAGAGGGAAGACAGAAAAGAAGACCAAGTGGTGGAAGCTAAAGAATGAAGAAACTTGTGAGGAATTCAGGCAGAAGTTGAGACAGGTTCTGGGTGGTCAGGATGAGCTTCCAGATGACTGGGAAACTACAGCAGAGGTTATCAGGGAAACAGGTAGGAAGGTGCTAGGTGTGTCATCTGGAAAGAGGAAAGAAGGTAGAGACACTTGGTGGTGGAATGAGGAAGTACAGGACTGCGTCCAGAGGAAGAGGTTGGCTAGAAGGAAGTGGGATGTAGAAAGGACTGAGGAAAGTAGACAGGAGTACAAGGAAGCGCAGCGTAGAGTGAAGAGGGAGGTGGCAAAGGCCAAACAGAAAGCTTACGCTTTCTGTATGACAGGTTAGACACAAAGGAAGGAGAGAAGGACTTGTACAGGCTAGCCAGACAGAGAGATAGAGATGGGAAGGATATGCAACAGGTAAGGGTGATTAAGGACAGAGATGGAAAGGTGCTAACAACCCAGGAGTGTGTGCAGAAAAGATGGAAGGAGTATTTTGAGGAGCTGATGAACGAGGAAAATGACAGGGAAAGAAGGGAGGAAGATGTGGATGTTGTGGAGCAGGAAATAGCAGAGATTGGAAAGGATGAGGTTAGGAAGGCTTTGAAAAGGATGAAGAGTGGAAAGGCTGTTGGTCCTGATGACGTACCTGTGGAGGTGTGGAAGTGCTTAGGAGAGACAGCAGTGGAGTTTCTAACCAGTTTGTTCAATAGGATTCTAGAGAGTGAGAAGATGCCTGAGGAATGGAGGAGAAGTGTTCTGGTTCCGATCTTTAAGAACAAGGGTGACACGCAGAACTGCAGCATCTACAGAGGAATAAAGTTGATGAGCCACACAATGAAGCTGTGGGAAAGAGTAGTGGAAGCCAGGCTTAGGAAGAAGGTGGAGATTTGTGAGCAGCAGTATGGTTTCATGCCCCGTAAGAGCACCACTGATGCCATTTTTGCTTTGAGAATGTTGATGGAAAAGTACAGAGATGGTCAGAAGGAGCTGCATTGTGTCTTTGTAGATTTAGAGAAGGCGTATGACAGGGTGCTGAGGGAGGAGCTGTGGTACTGTATGAGGTTGTCGGGAGTGGCAGAGAAGTACGTCAGACTAGTTCAGGACATGTATGAGAGAAATATGACGGTGGTGAGATGTGCTGTAGGTCAGACAGAGGAGTTCAAGGTGGAGGTGGGACTACACCAAGGATCAGCTTTGAGTCCCTTCTTGTCTGCTATGTTGATGGACAGGCTGACAGATGAGGTCAGACAGGAATCTCCCTGGACAATGATGTTTGCGGATGACATTGTGATTTGCAGTGAGAGTAGAGAGCAGGTAGAGGAACAGCTGGAGAGATGGAGGTTTGCTCTGGAAAGAAGAGGCATGAAGGTCAGTCGTAGTAAGACAGAATACATGTGTCTGAACGAGAGGGATCAAGGTAGAAACGTTAGGTTACAGGGGGCTGAGGTGAAGAAGGTGCAGGAGTTTAAGTACTTGGTGTCAACAGTTCAGTGTGATGGGGAGTGTGGAAAAGAGGTGAAGAGGCGAGTGCAGGCAGGTTGGAGCGGGTGGAGGAAAGTATCAGGAGTGTTGTGTGACAGAAGAGTGTCAGCAAGACTCAAAGGAAAGGTGTACAAGACAGTGGTGAGACCAGCTCTGCTCTATGGGTTAGAGACGGTAGCAGTGAGAAAGAGACAAGAGGCTGAGATGGAGGTAGCAGAGATGAAGATGTTGAGGTTCTCCTTAGGAGTGACCAGGTTAGACAGAATAAGGAACGAGTACATCAGAGGGACGGCTCACGTTGCCTGTGTTAGCAACAAAGTCAGAGAGGCCAGACTGAGATGGTTCGGACATGTTCAGAGGAGGGATAGTGAGTATATTGGTAGAAGGATGTTGGAGATGGAGCTGCCAGGCAGGAGGGCAAGAGGACGACCAAAGAGGAGATATATGGATGTCTTAACAGAGGACATGAGGTTGGCTAGTGTTAGGGTAGAAGATGTTCATGATAGATTTAGGTGGAGAAGGATGATTCGCTGTGGCGACCCCTGATGGGAAAAGCCGAAAGAGAAGAAGAAGAAGAAGCGTTGAAGGGTGTGCTCTAATTCACATGAATATGTTCTCTAGATCCTATTACGTAGTGTACAGAGAGAGCGTTGAAGGAGAGGTCGGAAGAGTGTCTATTCTGCAACTAAATCAGATAGAAACTCTGAGAATTCAGTTAAAAACTCAGAGTAAGGGACAGGAGGATGGTACACAATAACAAACAGGACTGGTTTTTGATTTTTCCAGTTAGGATCAGAGAGGCTAAGAGTGAGGCTCTCAAATGAATTAAAACTATGTTTAGGTCTGGGGTTGATAACAAACTTGAGTGGAAGATTGCTGCTACTCCTCCACCCGACCTGTGTTTCTAGGAACATGATAATTAATATGACTTTAGGGGGTCGACTCATTGAGACGAACATATTCATCCTGCTGCAGCCAGGTTTCAGTAAGACAGAATAAGTCTATTTGATGGTCAATTATCAAATCATTCACTACATCAAGCAAGCAGCTGTAGGATAGATAAGAGGAGGCAGTGGTGTCAGCATAGTGACATGCAGCTGAATGTCATTATATAGCAGAAAATACAGCAGGTAGCAGATTAGACAACGTGAAGCAAAAAAGACAAGTTGAACTATGCCACGGGAGAAGCACAGAGCAGCCCAAGAGTGTATTTAAACAGTGCCCAGAGGAAACGTGTTTGATTTTAAATGAATTGGCCGAAGAGACTAAAACTAAGACACCACAGAAGTAAGTAGACAGAAGGCCATTCAGCAGTCTGTGAGGGGGGAAGAGCTGGAGTGCTGCAGGTGAGTTCAGGTGACTGGATGGATCTAACCATCTAACCTAAAGGATTCAGACACGCAGACTGGTGAATAGAGCAGGTGAATAAAGACAGGGACAGAGACAAAGAGTGTGAACACAAAGACTGGTTCAGGCAGGACGACGACTGGAAGAGGGAGAGTAAAGTTCCAGGACACAGGTGAACAGGGTGCAGCAGAAAAACAGCAACTGTCAGAAAAACTGGTAAAAACTCAAGAGGGAAACAGTCGCTCACGCAGACGTAACCACTTAGTAGCAAAGATTAGCAAGAGTGAAGTGAGGGCATTGAAGATGATGAAAAGAGGAGGTGCCCTGGAAAGCAGAGGAATGAAGGTTAGTTACAGCAAGACAGAAAACGTGTGTGAATCAGAGGGAACCAAGTGGAACAGTGAGGTTACAGGAAGCAGAGGTAAAGAAGGTGAAGGACTTTAAATATTTAGGATCAACGGTTCAGGGCAACAGAGAGTGTGGAAAAGAGCTGAAGAGGTGTGTGGAAGCAGAATGGAACAGGTGGAGGAAAGTGTCAGGTGTGTTGAGTGATAAACGAGTATCAACGAGAATGAAAGGAAAAGTGTTCAAAACGGTGGTGAAACCAGAGATGCTGTAAACTGATGAGAAAAAAATATGATAAAAGCAATAAATGTATAAAAACAATTTTCAGTTTTGAGTTAGTTCTACCAGATGACAGATATTAGATTAAAGTCAGTCTGAATATAAAAAAATTAAGAACATATATAGAAACATGTTGCAGTTGTTTCCAAAGCAACTGTTGTCAGTTGTGATCACATGTTGACTGTTTCAACAGAAACTTAAGACCAGAAGTTGTTTCTGATGAATTTGTTGTTAAACCTCCATCAACCAAAGACAGAATTTAATGATTTAATCTAAAGGACACAGACTGAACTCTCTTTAATGTTGCATGTAGTGGTCATGAAACAAGTGATATCTAGAAACTACACTGTTAAATTCCTGGTTAACAGTAGAAGAAATAATGATCACATCTGGACTCACCGAGCCTTTCTGCAGTTCCTCACAGCTGGAATCAGTCTCAGTCGTCCTTCTGTTGATGTGTTGAACTTCTTCAGGTCCAACTCATCTAGAACCTCCTCTGACATCTGCAGCATGTAGGCCAGAGCTGAGCAGTGGATCTCAGAGAGTTCCTCCTCTGATCTGTTCTCTGACTTCAGGAACTCTTGGATCTCCTGATGAACTGAGTGGTCGTTCATCTCCATCAGACAGTGGAAGATGTTGATGCTTCTGTCAGGAGAGATGTTATAACTGTTTATCTCCTTTAGGTTGTTGATGACTCTCTGGATGACTTCTGGACCGTTCTCTGTCTGACCCAGCAGACCTCCTAAGAGTCTCTGGTTGGACTCCAGAGAGAGGCCATGAAGGAAACGAACAAACAGGTCCAGGTGACCAGTTTTACTTTTAAAAGACTTCTCAATGACTGCCCTCAGGAGGTCATCCAAGTTGGAATCAATATGGTCTTTTCCCAAGAACTCCTCCAGTACCTCTGTCTTCCTGTTGGTGTAACAGTGGAACATGTAGACTGCAGCCAGAAACTCCTGAATGCTCAGATGAACAAAGCAGTAGACTGTTTTCTGGAAGATCACACTCTCTCTCTTTTGAAGATCTCTGTACAAACTCCTGAGTACACCAAGGCCTCTGTGACATCAAGACCACACTGCTCCAGGTCTTCTTGGTAGAACATGATGTTTCCTTTCTCCAGATGTTCAAACGCCAGCCTCCCCAGCTTCACAAGAACTTCTCTGTCAGTCTCTGTCAGCTCCTGTGGACTCGTCTCATGTCCCTCATCGTACTTCTTCTTCCTCCTTGTCTGAACCAGCAGGAAGTGTGAGTACAGGTCAGTCAGGGTCTTGGGCAGCTCTCCTCTCTGCTCTGTAGTCAACATGTGCTCCAGAACTGTAGCAGTGATCCAGCAGAAGACTGGGATGTGACACATGATGTGGAGGCTCCTGGATGTCTTGATGTGTGAGATGATTCTGCTGGACAGCTCTTCATCACTGAATCTCCTCCTGAAGTACTCCTCCTTCTGGACGTCAGTGACGCCTCGTACTTCTGTTACCCTGTCAACACATGTAGGAGGGATCTGATTGGCTGCTGCAGGTCGGGAAGTTATCCAGACCAGAGCTGAGGGAAGCAGATTCCCCTTGATGAGGTTTGTCAGCAGCACGTTGACTGATGACTCCTGTGTGACATCAGACACAACCTCCCTGTTGTTGAAATCCAGTGAAAGTCTGCTTTCATCCAGGCCGTCAAAGATGAACAAAGGTTTACAGACAGCCAGCTCCTCTGCTGTGACCTTCTGTAATGTTGGATGAAAAACATGGAGCAGGGTGAGAAGACTGTACTGCTCATCTTTGATCAGGTTCAGCTCCCTGAATGAAAGCAGAACCAGCAGACTGACATCTTGGTTTTCCAAGTCCTCTGCCCAGTCCAGAGTGAACTTCTGCACTGAGAAGGTTTTTCCAACACCAGCGACACCGTTCGTCAGAACAACTCTGATGTTTGTCTGTTGGTCAGGTAAGGTTTTAAAGATGTCGTGGACCTTGATTGCAGTGTCATGGAGGGTTTTCATCTTGGAAACTGTCTCCAGCTGTCTCACCTCATGTTGGGTATTAACCTCTTCACTCTGTCCCTCTGTGATGTAGAGCTCAGTGTAGATCCTGTTGAGGAGGGTTCCACTTCCTGTTTCTTCACTTTCTTCAGTCACACATTCACATCTCCTCCTCAGACTGATCTTATGTTCATCTAAAACCTCCTGTAGACCAACATCGGCTGAAAGAAGAGGAAACAATGAGAGACTAAATATTCAGTGAGAATGAGGTGAATATTTTAATTAGCGACATTAAAACAACATTTTTTGATACTTTTTGATTCAATGAACACTAAATATAACAAAACATTCATTCAGTGTTATTTATATTTAATCGACAGATATTTAACAGACGCTTTTATCCAAAGCGACTTACAAGTGAGGTATAAGGCAAAGACAGGGTAAGCATAAGGAGCCTAAGGACCCCTGCTGCAGGTAGACCACAGCAGAGACCCCAGTCTTGCGCATGGAGGGCGGCGATATTACCTCTATACTATCCAGCCATTGTCATTATTTGTAATCATTTTATATGTCAGTGCTTAGTAACTTAACAAATCTCTGTCATGTCAGAAATGTTGACATCAGCAGACAGATGTTCAGTCTTACTTTGTTCAGTGTTGGTCTGACTGACTCTCTGCAGTCCAGGTCTGGTTCTGGATCTTTTTCCACACTGGGGACAGGAGGAGTCTCCTGATGAACCAGACTGGTCCCAGTATGAGGTGATGCACTGTCTGCAGAACCAGTGTCCACAAGTGTCTCTGTGAAAAAGATTTAGTTTAGAAATAAAAATATATTTTGTTGAGAAATCTCCAGATGAGTCCAACTGAGTGAAGAAGATTAAAAAGTCACAGAGAACAGTAAAAGTTCAGCTACTGCAGAGGTAGGAGTCATCCACCAATCATTAGATCAGGGGTTTGATTCCTGGCTCCTCCTGTCATATGGTGACGTGTCCTTGAGCAAGATACTAAACCTCAAGTTGGCCCCAGTGAGTCAGGTGAGCTGTGTGGCAGCTTCGTCATCGGTGTGAGTTTGTGTGAGCGAATGAGAAGCAAAAATCCTTTGACATGGTGGATAAGAAATATATAAATACAGACTATTCATCATTTATAATTGGAAATACAAATGTCTTTGTTTAGTTTGTTTTAGTCAATATGATGTATTTAAGGTCATGAGTAAAAATAAGTGGAAATACAGTAATAATGGAAAACATTTTAAATCAGAGAACGTTTCCATGACACAAGTTTGTTTTTGACCTTTAAAAACTAAACATGGTGGAGAAAATCTAAAGTCAAGACACCACCATCAGCTGCCATCAGGTTAGTTTACAATAGAAACTCTCTTACTTTGTGTTCAATGGTCCAGGTTCATTACTGAAGTATGGATTACTATCTTTGGAGTGGTCACTCTTCATAGACACACAGCTGGATACTGCAGACTCTGCTGTTTCCTCCTCTGTCTCCACACAAACACTGATCTTCTGGACTTCAGTCTGTCTGAGGGTTAAACCAGTAACACCGACTGTGAGCTCAGAACATTAGACGTACCTCCTTTGACCAACTGGTGTTGAATTAATCAGTCTGTAGTGAAGTTTATGCAGCGAGTGAAGACAACAAGCTGGATTTTTACCTGTTGCTGCATCAGGAGGTTTCGTGTTTTCCTCATAAGTGAAGTGATTATTGTTTGTTTGTCTGTTTTTCTTTATTCACTTGTATTTATTTAGCTGTAAATACAAAAACTGCTGCTGCTGCATATAATTTTTAAAAGTTATAATTTATCTTTCTGTTAGTTTTTAGATTTTTGTTAGCAAACACATTTTAGTAGCAATTTTAATAAACAACAACACATAGTGTTGACAAAGAAATGTGGAAATGAGCGGTGAACACGTTAGTAGCAGTTCTCTCACTTTGTGTCCGAGGGTCCAGGTGCGTTATTGAAGGTCAGAGGTTCTTCTTTAGACCAGTCGCTCTTTACAGACACACAGCTGGATGCTGCAGACTCTGCTCTGTCCTCCTCTGTCTCCACACACACACTCATCTTCTGGACTTCAGTCAGTCTGAGAGATAAACCAGTAACACTGACTGTGAGCTCAGAACAAGAACCAGGACAAACAGGGACGACAGAACAGGAGTTAAAACACACAGTATCATTTCCTCTTTTTCTTTCAGCGTCTGTGTGAGAACAGAAGTAGATTCAGTGTCTTCTTCCCTCAACTGGGAGACACTGACTCAGAGACTCTGACAGTAACACCACCCTGCCTCAGCTTTAGTTTCCTTCCTTTTCTGACATTCACTCTGAACAAAGTCTGAACTAACTGGATGAAACTAGTTATGGGTCGACTCTGTGTCAAAGTGGCCGAGTCACATGATTGTTTGAAGAAATGTTTCAGATCAGGATGATTTGTCACTAGAGCAGGTGAATCCTGGACAACACAGAGACTGACCTGTCTGAAAGTTCAATAAGTTTAAAGGAGAAGGAGGAAATCTTTTCTACAGCTGAATTTTGAATTACATACATTAAAGAGTTTGCACCTGAGCAGTTGGCAGCAAAGTCTTGTAGCTCCTGAAAATGTTCCCACTTTGTGACAAATTCTTTTAATAACTACTGTTGTCTTTAGGATATTGCTGTGAGAAGAATCCACACAGGAGATGACCTCCTTTTATTAAAACGAAGTAAACCTGGAGTATATCACCACATCCCAGCTGAGCTGAGATGGTCGGTGTATTGTAGATTGGTCTCTATCTTTTTCTGAGTCCAACCTCATTTCAGTCACTGAAGTTTTTAGCATCAGTTTATCCTTCTGTTTAAAGCTGCCTCCCAACAGACTGCAGCATTAAACAGCACACTGCTACTGTAGTTTGATAAAACATTTGTAGCATCTTCCTGCAGATGTCTAATGACCTAAGTCGCCTTAGGAGGAAAAGACGTCTCTGTAAATCCCTCACCATCTCTTTGGTTTTAGAGGTGTTCAGTAGGAGGTGGTTTTTGTGACTCCAGTCTCTGAAGGATTTTATCAGTCCTCTGTACTCCTCATTCTTTCCATTCCTGATACAACAACTGCAGTATGATCAGAGTACTTCTGAATATGGCAACACTCAGAATTGTACTTGAAGTCTTCTGTGTACAGTTTGTACAAGAATGGAGCCAAAACAGTTCCCTGTGGAGCCAAACACTGTGGATGTTACGAACAGACTGGGGACGAATGAGTAAGAACAAAATTATATATTTATTAACAAAAAGGGCAGGGGACACAAGGAGCTAACAAACACCAACAAAGTATCAACTAAAAGAGACCCGAACACACGGTGGACAAATACCAACAAAGCATAATCGGACATAAAGTAGCAACTAAAAACCTACGCAGACAAGAACGCGGACAAGAACCAACTGATAAACTAAACGTACAAAGTAACAAACAAAAATCACTGCACAAGGCAGGAGAACATTAACAGACGGACAAACCAACAGTACAAAGTATCAACTCAAAAAACACTGCGTGAACACAGACCAATCAATTCAAACTGACTAACAAAAACAGACTGGTGCCTCACGGACAAACCAACAAACAAACTGACCAGATTTACCAGAGGGAGGAACTGTAACAGTGGAGGGAACAAATGGAGCATCAACCCCCATCCCTTTTCAGTTCTTCTCTAAGGATGATTGGTTGGATGGTGTTGAATGTATTTAAAACATCCAAGAACCTCATCCTCACATAACTTTTTATTTTTTCCAGTTGAGACAAAACAATGTTATGGTTTAAAATAAGACATTTAAAATGACTAGACTTAGGATTTTAATATAACAAAATCAGTTTAACTCTCACAAGCATAAAAACATTTTCTCTTATAAAAATTTAAACGTGGATTGTTGAACGTGTGAGTAACCGAATTGAACAATGATGCTTGTGAGCTGGAAATATAATCATAATAATATAATCATAATCCACCATGTCACACTTCTTTGACTTTCAAGTTTTTAGATGAACTAGCAAAATATTCTTCTGTACAAACAGTCTGACCACTAAACATCACAACAATGTCACAGTTTCAGCTGGTTTCATTTCTTTAGATGTTTCTTATCTAGGAAAGTCTGGTCCTATAAGTTTTCTTGAATCTGTGCAGTTCATCACGTCCTGGGTAGTGATGCAAGAGCTGCATTGTAAGTGGGTGATAGATTATACCTTATACCACCTCCTCTGTTTAACAAGGATTGTTGAACAACCCTTGAACCAAGTTAGAACCAAACTGAATGTTGTTTCTGCTTTTTTGGATCCAAACACTGCAAATGTGATTTGAGTATGAGGTGCTGTCTAAAGTGACTCAGTCTGCAGAGAACTGATGCTTAAATCCTGGATTATACTTAAATGGACACATTACATTTATGGTTTTATACAACTCTCTCTGTTTCTGTTGTTCTGATGTTAGATGTCTGTCTTTCACTGTAGAAACACAAAAGACAGACAGCTTAACTGGACCATCAGCCCTTTATCGGACAGCTGGTGGTGATTGACTGCAGCTGATCACAAAGATCTGAAGCCGCATCACAACACCAGCAAAGTCTTATACTGAAAATCCAGTTAGAAGAGTAGAACAATGTAATGACACACTGAGGACAGTAGAAATACATAAGGTTTTTAATAAAGAGCACATGTTTCTATTTAAAAGCTGTAGTGGAGACAAATATAATCTCCAATCCAATCCGTCACATAGTGTGCGTGAAGGAGCAGCTGGAAGTGTTCAATGAACCAGAGCCCTTGTTGGTTGTTCTCTGACACTTTTCACTGAGCAGATTGAAACTGAGAACAAAGAGGGAGATTCAGAGGGAGCACAAGCTGGTCTCCACAGACCAGTAGTGGAAGTAAATCAGTGACAGTAAACAGTCAAATGTTTGAGGAGCAGCTCTAACCCACGACCACGGACTGGAAATAATCACTGGATCTAACAGGGAAACTAAAGATGGAGCCTCCTCACTTCAACACCTTATGTTATGAAGAGCCTGAAGCAGCTGGACACAGACAGAGAGCAGCTGTTGAACATAGTGGAGCATGAAGCAGCTAAAGATCAGATATTTGTAGAGAAATGTATGAACTAATTCACTGAGACACAGGAAAAGGAAACTTGTTTTACCACCTGTTGGTTTAATATTTATCAGACCTGTCTGGGTTCAACCAACCAAAAACTGGGAGCTCATTTTATAAAGTTATTTATGGACTAAACATGTTAACAACAGTATCTGAGTGGTTATAAAACTGTCAATGGAAACAAACAACAAACACCATTCACCATGTGATTAATTCTATAGAAATGAACACATGAAGCCTCATGGCTCAGACTGTAAAGTTGGAAAATGAGAATTGGTCTTAATCAGCAGGACATGATGTGAAAATCAGCAGGAATTCTCTTGTCTGATAACAATAAATGACTTAAAGTAATAACAGCTCAGTAATAAAGGCAGGAACAGATCACACACGTTGAAGGAGAAAGTCTGAGTTTTAATATGTGATGAGAAATGTCTGTGGTTCTGAGCAGGAAGCTGATGAACAAACAAAGATCAGACAAGACTCAGAAAAGAGCTGCAAGGCTGGATTCTACATTAGAGATGGATTTGGTTTAATTCTACCAGAACAGAATAATAATAGAGTTTTTATCATATAAACATTGTTCATATCAACCATTGTCTAAATATTTGTATCCTCTAAAGGGACAGTTCACCTAAAACTAAAAGAACAACTACTGTGAACAGGTCTTCAGAGTCATCTGGACGGGATCAACTGAGAAACATGGAACAACATCAATGTTTTCATCAACGTGTTTATTACAGAACAAAAGAAATTAAACCCAGTCTTTGTGTCTCTCTCATACAATTACAGTCAGAGCATCTCTGCTGCTGCTGCTGCTGTTTCAACATCTGGATCATCATCAAGCATCATCTTCTTCTTTTTACTGTGACCTTTACAAACATCTTCACTTCCATCTGTTGATAGAAGACGAAACAACACAGATGGTAAATCAGTATTTAAAAACTCATTTCATCAATTAGTCAGAACATTTCTGATTATCTCATAACTCCAAACATACATGTCATATTTTCACATTCTTAACATAAGATATATGACACACCCATAACGTGGATCGAACTATTTCCACCACATAATATGATTCATTATGTAATGGAAATAAAAAGCAGCTCAACTTGTAGAGAGACTGTAGAAGTAGTTAGTGATCCAGAGAGCTACTTATTACTGCACCTCATTACTAAATGTCTTCACTTCATCCATCTTTATGATGCCAGTTTGCTTAGTTCAGAAGGTCTTTAACACCTCACTGTAACTTAATGAACGAGCTTCCTTCTGTTTGTGATGTTTGAAGACTCATTTCTGCACATTGTGCTGTCACCTATGATCTACATCATATTTCTATGATATATCTCTATGATTCTACTGAAATGAACAAATTGTTGACGCTATAAGAGAAAGAACGAGTCATCAGATCACCCACCCCCACCACCAATGCTGACCTCAGCAGCTGCTGGTTATTTGAAGCTTTACAGGAAATATTGGATCTTTGACTTGATACTAACTATATTTAGTCCAATACTGCTGAAAGCAGCATGGACTGACTCCAACCCTCTACTGACCTCAAGGTTTCCAGTCTACAATGGGGACTCTCCACAAGATCAGACAGCAGCTTAACATCTGAATCCTGCAGCTTGTTGTTCCTCAGGTCCAGTTCTGTCAGATAGGAGGGGTTGGACTTCAGAGCAGAGACCAGAGAATCACAGCTGATCTCTGACAAACTGCAGGAATCCAATCTGAATAAAGAATAAAACAAAGATAAAAGAATACAAAACATTTATTGATGTCATCTTCTAAATAAACTTGAGTTGAATTAAACTGATAAACTCAGACAGACTCAAACAGAACACAGACTAGATTTTGGCCACCATCACTTTCATTATAAAGGCTTTAGGAAAGAATCTATTCAGTATGAACAGAAAAGAATTAATATAGTATGAATTATTTACGATACAATTCTGTCTCTGTGTTTCCCTGGACCCTGATATGCAGTGAAATGGAGGCTAAGAGGTAAGAAGGCCTGAAAGAAGTCCTCCTAGTTCAGCAACCCAGATCAGGACCAGTCCTGAAGAAAAGCAGCTGAGAAGGAAGGAGGATCAGAACTTTCCACAGCAGAGGAAACAAGTTTAGTTTCAGACTGATGTGGTTTGTAACTCTATGAAGAAGCTGTGCTAAAGGAAACTAGATAACAGATATTGGTAAAATCAAACTTCAGTAGGGTAGAAATCTGTAAAACAACGAGTCAACGCTGAGCAAAGGGTTGGTTTTATTTACAGTGGAGTGAGCATGTGGTCTGTATGTGAATGGCTTCTAAACAAATGATCTAGTAACATATTGGTGATATGTGATTACATATTAATATAGGTACAGTAAGATTCTGTTAGTTAAATGCTCTCATCAAATGTCTGGGACAGTACAATGTAAAGAGAAAAGCCAAGAACCTTCAGAAGAATCAGACCCCAGTGGCTATCAGAGGAAGCTACAAGGACGCAGACAGGACTGATGTCAGATGGGGGACGACTCAGTACCTGTTCCAGACTACTGGGACTGTACCTACTCCTACTCACACCAAATGTTATTTCCATAGAAGCTTTACAGTCCGTACAATAATTACATATTCTGTACTAGACCCTTGACTCAGATAAGGAAACACAACAAAGGTCTGTTTATTTATTAATCTCAGTAAAGAACTAAAAATGGGGTCTGACCTCAGAGTCTCCAGTCTACATTGTGGACTCTCCAGAAAACCACAAAGCAGCTTCACTCCTGAATCCTGCACGATGTTGTAGCTCAGCTCCAGTTCTCTCAGATGGGAGGGGTTGGACTTCAGAGCTGAGGCCAGAGACTCACAACTGGTCTCTGACAACCTGCAAGAAGTCAGTCTGAAAAAAGGAAAAAACATGCAGCTAAAATCAAAAACCCAATCACATATGTCCTAATCAATGAACTTCTGTCTAAAATCAGTAAAGTCGCTTTGTCATTCTCTCACTGTGAATCATCATAATATAACGAGTTGGTGGAAACATTTGGCTGTGATAGTTAGTAATA
Organism: Anabas testudineus; assembly: GCF_900324465.2. Taxonomy (NCBI): domain Eukaryota; kingdom Metazoa; phylum Chordata; class Actinopteri; order Anabantiformes; family Anabantidae; genus Anabas; species Anabas testudineus. Next base: position 15,870,310 of record NC_046611.1, read on the forward strand.
CTAGAAAGTAGTATATGTGACTGTAGGTCGAGTAAAAACAAAATGCAGTTTTCAAACGAAGATTTAGTTTATTAAGGGGAATAAAGTTTTCCAAACCACCAATCTAGTGGTTTCATAGACAACATAACTGTACAACCAGTGGCTAAAGATAGCTGACAGTGTGATCTCTCTTCAGCTGCAATGATGGCATGAATTTCAAAAACACAACATCTGGTACGCTGCTATGTTGTATTTACCTTCTTATAACAACATCAACAAAAATATTAGTTTTACCAGCAACAACAACAAACCAACAGTTAAAATCAATATTGAAAAAAACACTTGAACTGACCTCAGAGTTTCCAGTCGACAATTTGGACTCTCCAGTCCAGCAGACAGCATCTTCATTCCTGAATCATGTAGCCTGTTTCCACTGAGGTCCAGTTCTCTCAGATGGGAGGAGTTGGATTTCAGTGCTGAGACCACAACTTCACAGTGAGTTTCTGAGAGTCCACAGTGAACAAGTCTGTGATGAAGAACATATCAAGGTGAAAATAAAATAATAATCTGACAATGAAATGACAAAAAACTGCTTTAATGAATTTTGTTGACAAAGCAGATTATCAAGTGCAGCTGTAGCTGAGGTGAACAGTTATTCAGGCATTAGACTAATTCATGTTTCTGTGTCTGCTGCATGATATTAATCACATTTTGTGTTGAAGTGGACTCAGTGCAGCCCAAAATAGATTGTGGTCAAACTGTGAATGTACTGACTCGTACATTAGATCATTAAGACAGATGCTCATTTCATGCAGGTGTTGATTTCAACATCCTTAAAATTGTTATTGTAAAATGGTTTCACATAAACATTTTCATATTCAGTCCTGTTTATAGGATGAGGACAGTGGTTGTTTATATTTACATGTGTTCATGTGTATTTATGCATTAGTATTTGTATTTCTGTGTCTACAGTATGTGTATGATTTATGTATATGTACAGTAGAAGTATGTTAATGTGTGGATGTTAATATATGTTTGTATATATGTGTGTATTTTCTTTTCCATTTTTTAAAATGTTTTTTTCTCATCTGATTCAACCGTCTAAGGACAGAGGGTGTTGTTGTGGAGCAGTGTGTAAAGTCCACTGGGTCAAAGTTCACATCTGACAGTTTAAAGGTCAGATGTGAACTTATTTCTACAGCAAAACGTTCTGTAGAAATAAAACTGACACTGCTGTTGCTTCCTGTGATCATGCCGTCGTGTTTTATATTGTGCATGATGAGAATGTGTCCTTGTATGTTCTCAAACTGTAGTATGAGTAGAAGTACATGTGCTGTACTGCAGGTACAGAGGCTGCAGCTGTGTGTTATCCTCATGTTGGTGATCACATCTGGACTCACCGAGCCTTTCTGAAGTTCCTCACAGCTGGAATCAGTCTCTGTTGTCCCTCCCACGATGTGTTGAACTTCTTCAGGTCCAACTCATCCAGAACCTCCTCTGACATCTGCAGCATGTAGGCCAGAGCTGAGCAGTGGATTACAGAGAGGTACTTCTCTGATCTTTTCTCTGACTTCAGGAACTCTTGGATCTCCTGATGAACTGAGTGGTCGTTCATCTCCATCAGACAGTGGAAGATGTTGATGCTTCTGTCAGGAGAGATGTCACGACTGTTCATTTCCTTTAGGTTATTAATGACTCTCTGGATGACTTCTGGACCGTTCTCTGTCTGACCCAGCAGACCTCCTAAGAGTCTCTGGTTGGACTCCAGAGAGAGGCCATGAAGGAAGCGAACAAACAGGTCTAGGTGACCATTTTTACTGTCAAGGGATTTTATCAAGGCTTTCCTAAGGAGGGCATCCAGAGTTAGGTTAACTGTGTAGTTGCAGTATTTCCCCACAAACTCCTCCAGTACCTCTGTCTTCCTGTTGGTGTAACAGTGGAACATGTAGACTGCAGCCAGAAACTCCTGAATGCTCAGATGAACAAAGCAGTAGACTGTTTTCTGGAAGATCACACTCTCTATTTTGAAGATCTCTGTACAAACTCCTGAGTACACCAAGGCCTCTGTGACATCAAGACCACACTGCTCCAGGTCTTCTTGGTAGAACATGATGTTTCCTTTCTCCAGATGTTCAAACGCCAGCCTCCCCAGCTTCACAAGAACTTCTCTGTCAGCCTCTGTCAGCTCCTGTGGACTCGTCTCATGTCCCTCATCATACTTGTTCTTCTTCCTCTTTGTCTGAACCAGCAGGAAGTGTGAGTACAGGTCAGTCAGGGTCTTGGGCAGCTCTCCTCTCTGCTCTGTAGTCAACATGTGCTCCAGAACTGTAGCAGTGATCCAGCAGAAGACTGGGATGTGACACATGATGTGGAGGCTCCTGGATGTCTTGATGTGTGAGATGATTCTGCTGTACAGCTCTTCATCACTGAATCTCCTCCTGAAGTACTCCTCCTTCTGGACGTCAGTGAAGCCTCGTACTTCTGTTACCCTGTCAACACATGTAGGAGGGATCTGATTGGCTGCTGCAGGTCGGGAAGTTATCCAGACCAGAGCTGAGGGAAGCAGATTCCCCTTGATGAGGTTTGTCAGCAGCACGTTGACTGATGACTTCTGTGTGACATCAGACACGACCTCCCTGTTGTTGAAATCTAGTGAAAGTCTGCTTTCATCCAGGCCGTCAAAGATGAACAAAGGTTTACAGACAGCCAGCTGCTCTGCTGTGACCTTCTGTAATGTTGGATAGAAAACATGGAGCAGGGTGAGAAGACTGTACTGCTCATCTTTGATCAGGTTCAGCTCCCTGAATGAAAGCAGAACCAGCAGACTGACATCTTGGTTTTCCAAGTCCTCTGCCCAGTCCAGAGTGAACTTCTGCACTGAGAAGGTTTTTCCAACACCAGCGACACCGTTCGTCAGAACCACTCTGATGTGTCTCTGTTGATCAGGTAAGACTTTAAAGATGTCGTGGACCTTGATTGCAGTGTCATGGAGGGTCTTCATCTTGGAAACTGTCTCCAGCTGTCTCACCTCATGTTGGGTATTAACCTCTTCACTCTGTCCCTCTGTGATGTAGAGCTCAGTGTAGATCCTGTTGAGGAGGGTTCCACTTCCTGTTTCAATTCCTTCAGTCACACATTCACATCTCCTCCTCAGACGGATCTTATGTTCATCTAAAACCTCCTGCAGACCAACATCTGCTGAAAGACAAGAAACTATGTGAGACTGAGGAAAAAGAATCTGGTGATTATTTTTATCAGATACAATAAAAAACAAAGAAATTCAACAAATCTCTCTTATGTCAGACATAAAAAATAATAAACATCAGCAGACAGATGTTCAGTCTTACTTTGTACAGTGTTGGTCTGACTGACTCTCAGTCCAGGTCTGGTTCTGGATCTTTTTCTACTCTGGGGACAGGAGGAGTCTCCTGATGAACCAGACTGGTCCCAGTATGAGGTGATGCACTGTCTGCAGAACCAGTGTCCACAGCTGGTAGAGACTGGATCCTTCAGGACGTCCTCACACAAAGCACAGTGGGACAGCTGCTGCTCCTCCACACAAACAAGACTCTTCTTCCTGTTTCTGTGGACACAAAGAAAACTTGCAGTCTGGAGACAGTGAGTGAGGAAATTGTGTTTTTCTCAGGGACTTCAGAAGAGACTGATTCCCATCAACACTACTGGATCTAGCAGGATCTTTGCAGTGAAACAAACACTTGACCTGTTTTATCAGCTCAGTTTATTGTTTGTTTATGATTCTTAAAATTAAAAATGTACTTTATGCTGTGAAATCAAACACTGATGTTGCTTCTCTGTCTCTGATGACATTAACACCAGCATTTAGAAACAGAACAAAACAGTCTCTTACTTTGTGTCTGAGGGTCTAGACGTCACATCGCATAAGGTCAGAGGTTCTTCTTTGGAGTGGTCACTCTCCATAGACACACAGCTGGAAACTGCAGACTCTGCTCTGTCCTCCTCTTCCTTCACACAAACACTCATCTTCTGGACTTCAGTCAGTCAGAGATAAACCAGCAACACTGACTGTGAGCTCAGAACAAGCATCAATCAAGAATCCAATCTGCTCAACAGTCACATGAAGGAAATCTACACACAAGGATGCATCTCCCTGTTTTCTCCCAGTTTCCATTTGTATGAACAGCAGCAGATTCTCTCTTTTCTACTCTCTACAGTCCTGAAACGTACTCAGAGACTGTGACAGTAAAATAATCCTGTTGTATTAACACTCACCGGCCTCAAACGTCACTTTTCCTCCTACTGCTCTGTTCGATCTAAACAGAGTCTGAACTAAGTGACACAAATGGTCAGTTTCAGTTCCTCCTCTGTTCAGTTCCCATCAGTGTCAACTCGGGATTTCCTGACGTCCCCCTGACTCTTCTCCCTTTACACAGTTCAGTTTTTAAAAACCACAAATGTTCACTGAACAACACTCACTGCTGTAATGAAACCATTAACAGAATCCTTAAAGACACGTCCAAATATCTGGAGAAAAACTAATATTCTGTTTTAAATGTGCTGCAACTTTTCTCTAATGATTCTAACAAACATTTGAGTCAAAAGGACAAATCACCTCATTGAATTAGTAACACCCAGATCTTGTTATTCTGTGGATCAAACACTAAAATGTCTTTATTATTGACTAAAGGTTTGAACTTTGATGCTTCTAGTCCACAGCATTTATTGAACAGCTGGACTCAGCTGCATCACAGGTTCAGTTTTAATGGTCTGAAGACTCCACAGCAACAAACTGTGAAGCTGTTTCATCCCAAACTCAGCAGGAGTTTCACAACTCGTCTGCTGTTGGTGGTTTTCTGTTAGAGAGAAAACCCAGTTTGTTGAACTAGACGTATATGAACCTTCAGAAAATCGGATCTGAACAGAATCTGATTGAGGAACGATGAAGAAAATGGACGCTGGTCTCACTGAAGCAGAATCGTCTCCTCTCTTGGATCAGATAATGAAGCTTTATTGTGAAAACAGAGAAACTGAGCAAACGTTTCCATCCAGAAATCCCACAGTGTCTTTTTGCTTTTAGAGGTGCAGCAGTGGAAAGGTGGAGGAACAGAGAGAACTGTTGTTGTCTGGATTTGATCCAAGTGAATATTGGGAATAAAAGTTGAAACTAAAAGTTGTTGGTGTTCATCATTAGTCTCCTAAAGAGAAAACAAAGAGGCACCAAACATGTTGAGTGTGTGTGACACCACTCAGACTGTGACGGCACCAGTGTTGGAGAAAAACCTTCACTTGGTTTATTTCACATTACAAACTCTCAGTCCTGCAGCACTGGGATCAGACTATCACCTGGGATCAGTCTATCACCTGGGATCAGTCTATCACCTGGTCTTCTTCTCTGTGTTCTACTGCAGAGTGTAACAAATGTTTTTCTCTCAGTGTTAAAGTTCATTAATAAACAAACTGTTCAATTCAGAGGTGGTGGTAACAAGTTACATTTACTCAGTTACTTGTACTTCAGTAACTTTACTGAATAATCTGTAACTGTTGGAGCAGGTTTGATGCTGCAGACATTTTACTGTTACACAAACAAACATGAAGAAAAATTAAAGACTAAAACACTTGAAACATTTTGATCTGTACAAACAATTGTTGCTCTACAGTAAATGTGTGGTTGTTTCATTGTGAAGTTGTGATTGTTGGAATTAGTGCAGCAGTGTGTGTGTCTCTGTGTGTGATGGTTGTTTGTCTGAATGAACTGCTGTGTTTTTACTGAACATATGTGGTTTGTTGTCAGGTCTCTGTTGATCTCAGTGAGATTTCCTGATGAAATCAAGCTGAACACAACAACACAACATGAATGGAAGCTAATGGAAACCTGGGTTTTGTGATCACACTGATGAAAATGTCTCTAATGATGTGATCAGTAAGTTCAGCTTCTTTCTCTCCACTGCTCGACCTCAGGTTACACTAACGTCACACACACGACCATCTTCCATCAGTTTGACTGTGAAGTGAGGCTCCAACTATCAGCTGTGTTACCTGTGGACAGGAAGTGACAGGGAGCAGCCAGCAGGGGGCAGCACATCATGAGCACAGCACCAACAGAGGAGCTTCATCACATCAGATGTTTTCAGTGTGAAGTCACAGTCGAGGAAAAGTGAAGAGAAACTTTCAAACAGCAGATCATCAGCTACGTCACACAGTCTTAGAAATCTGGGAACCTTACCTCAAACTTCGGTTTCATCCAGTTTTTCTAATGACACTTTTCAGCAGCTGTTTGTAGTTCAAACTGAGCCTGGTTCCAACTAAAGAGTTCACTAAGTGACACTTTATCAGCACTAAATGAAACCAGTTGTTCTGTAGAGATGAATCAAAGTGTTTGATCATTGATGACGTGTTCACAGTGAAGAGTAGAAGTCAAAGTGTTTGCTGGTCCAGACTTTCCATGTGTCCACTCTAGTTTGAAAGCAGAGTTTCTAACAAACAGAGGGAGAGTTCACCACTAAATAACATCATAATGATCAGAGTTACATGTGAATCCTGCAGGATTCCTGACAGTGTCCATGATTTTACTCTGATTCCATCACTGCAGCTCAGAATAACTGAACTCTGATGATCAGTGAAAATCAAAGTACAGAGAGAAAAACCCAGAGTGAACAGAGCCAGTTAAAAAGCAGCTTCATGATCCATCAGACCACGAGACAACAGTTCACATGAAGCAGATCACAAATAAGCAGATGTTATGTTTAATTTGAGACATTAAAGGTTTATTTAAACTTTATTCATAAAAATACAACAGCTGCTGTTTTAAAAGCTGATTTTTTTACCTGAATGTGTGAAGGTTTTAATATTAAATGTTATTTTCCTGACAAATCAGCATTTTTCAGACTGTTTATTCTTATTTTTACTCTAAATGTTCTTCATCAAATGAAATCACTGGTTCTTCGTGTCAACTTTGTTCAGACGTATGAAACCAAAGGAACGTGTTGTTCTGTAAAGAGCTGCTGCTTTAAAGTCAAAGTTCAGCTTCAGGAAACTGTTTTATTGTTGTTCTGACGACTAGAAGTCGACTTGTGTTTTATGTTGGAGACAAAGCAGCAGTTTGTTTCTAATCTGAAGTTTGATTTAAATTAACTTGATGTTAATTACTTCATGTGTATCGTCTCATGTTGATGGAGCAAATAAAGAAAATGAAGGATGTGTTGATTTGTCTGAAAACACAAAGTCCTTCCTGTCGTCAGCTGCTTTAGTTGAGTCAGGAAACAAGTCAGACCTGATGATCCACTATGAGTCCAAAAACTTCAGCTCACAGTCAGATGATCAGAGAAACAGATAAGTGACGTCTGATTTTCTGGAAATGTGACTGTTAAAAACTAAACTTCAAGTCAAACTGAAGTAGTTGTTGACGTCCCTGCTGAGAACTAACGTATGAAGTCATGAAGTAACACAGGAAGTAACATGTAGTAACGTACAGACTCACAGATCAATGTATGGACAGTGATGGAAGAAGAATTCTGATGTTAACTAGAGTTAAAGGAGCATTACAACAAGAAAACAGAATCTGTTACAAGTAAAAGTCCAACTTTATGTTTAATAGAAGAAAATTTATTTAAAGCATCAACAGTAAAAGTATTATGATGGAGAATGAACCCTGTCAATGATTATTGGATCATTATTAGTGAACTATTAACAGAGTTTCTACAAATATTAACAACAGTGAATTCACTTCCTTCAAAATAAAAGCCTAAGAAGGTTTTACAAAGTCTTCAGTTTCATTAACAAAGATGTTTCATCTTTTTCGTCCTGTAGACAGAAACATTAGAAGTTAAGAAGCTCAGAGACTCATAATGAACAAAAACCTTAATTAACAAATGTTTTCTTTATGAATTATCCATGTTTACATTTTCTGCTGCTTATCTGAGTCCACGTGTGGATGGATCATGAAACAAATAAGAGTCTCTCACTGGTTCCTCCAACAAATCAGGACTCTGGTCCTGTTGATGGGTCCAGATCAAGTCAATTCATGTTAATGTTCCTAGCAACTATTGTTAAATGAAGCTTAAATGTGATATAAAGGTCCATAAATTCATGTCCATAATAAATCACTGTAGAACCTGATGTTTCTTTCCATCAGTCTTCAGCTGCTGTGATCATGTGTTGTGAGCTACAACATCAGAAATCTACTGGTTGATAAATACAGTCGACTACAGTTGGTGCAGCTTCAGAATATCTGAATGAAGAAAATAAAGACGGAATAAAATCCAGGTGGAGGTGGAGGGTGGAGGAGAATGAATGGATGTTTATCAGTGTGTCTGCAGAGACTGTGTAGAAGAACAGAGCAGCAGCAGATCAGTCCAGATCCACTGATGATCCTCTGTCAGATCCAGACCAACACACAGGGATGATGGTGGACTTGACATCGAGTCTGACAGTGGAGCTGTTCTCAGAGCAGTTCACACTGCAGCACTGACAATTCACTTTAATATTTATTATTGTCCCCACTTCCACCTGTAGAGAGAATCAGAGAGAGCAGATTAGATCAATGAGAGTTTCCAGAGACTCCCTTCATCAGCTGTCAGTCAGTGATGCAGCACATCCAGTAGAAAGAGCAGCAGAGACTTCAGTCCTGTTCAGAGCTGTGTAGTGTCGCCAGCTTCCTTTCAGCTCTCATGTTAACGTATTGGAGTGAACACACTGAGCTGGAAGCTCACAGACCTGCACAGACTTTTAGCATCAAGTCTGTTTATTGTGCAGATTTCATCAAGTCCACAGTGGAAATAAACTGCTGAGTCATCAACACTTCATTACTGCACCAACAGTTTAGTGATGGATTTCCTGTTGCTCCATGTGAACTGCTGTTTCATTTAAAGACAGAGTCACTGTGTGTTGATAAACATCTGCCACTGAACAGATCTGGACCAAACTAATGACACAGGGACAGAGACTTCAGGAGAGGTTCTGGTCTGTACAAAGACCACATCATTACCAAAGGTGGTCTTGGTTTAATGAAATAAGAACCAGTGGTTTGATTTTAGAGCTGTGACAAAGATGAAACTGATCAATAGTTTAGAGTTGAAATGAAAGAAAAAACTGTTTCATATCAGATTTGATGAATGAGGACCACTGTCTCTATACATCTAGTAAGAATAATAACAACAAACATCTGGATGATCTGATTGGCTGACTGTTCTCTCTCTGTCTTTCTGTCCGTTCTCCTCTCACAGCTTCACTGAGAAATGCAGCAACAGAGAAGAATGAAGATTTACAGGAAATACGGGATCTTTGCTTTGATACTAACTGTGTTTAGAACAATAATACACTAATACTACTAATACACTCAACTGACCTCAGTTTCTCCAGTTTACAGTCTGGACTCTTCACAAGATCAGACAACTGCTTCACTGCTGAATCCTGCAGGTTGTAGTTTCCACACAGGTCCAGTTCTGTCAGATGGGAGGGGTTGGACTTCAGAGCTGAGACCAGAGAATCACAGCTGATCTTCGACAAACTGCAGTTCTTCAACCTGAATAAAGAATAAACCATGTAGATCAAATCATTAATAATCAATCAGATATGTTCTAATCAATGATGTTTCCTCTGAAATGAGTAGAGTGACTTTGTCTCTCTGTTATTGTGGATCATCATAATGTCAGCCTTCTACAGACATCATCCAAATGTCACCACAACATTCATACTCTGGATATTTTAATTATATATATTACAACTGAACCTTAATTTCAAGTAACACTAATCGTTTTCTACAGTTTATTTAAAAACATTAGTGAGTGTTTTTTGAGTTCTGAAGGTTTAATTTCAGTGAACAAACATTATTCATGACAACTCACTGAAATGAACTGAAACTGAAGAATTGAATTAATTTATTACAGTGTTGGTTCAGTTGTGGATTAAAGATATAAGTTCTACAATAGTAACAGTCAGTGAACTGACCTCAGAGTCTTCAGTCTACATTGTGGACTCTCCAGAAAACCACACAGCAGCTTCAATCCTGAATCCTGCAGGTTGTAGTTTCTACTCAGGTCCAGTTCTGTCAGATGGGAGGGGTTGGACTTCAGAGCTGAGACCAGAGAATCACAGCTGATCTCTGACAAACTGCAGTTGTTCAACCTGAATAAAGAATAAACCATGTAGATCAAATCATTAATAATCAATCAGATATGTCCTAATCAATGATGTTTCCTCTATGTGTGTACATGGGATATTTATAGTGTTTTGCATTCGTGTATTATGAAGCAAAGAAGCTAATTACTGGATGCTAGCGATATTAGCAACGCTATGCTAACGTCGCCATAAAGCCTCATGTTAGTATCCGCTGGTCGAGCACTGTGTTAGAGTCAATGTTGTAGTTCAGCTGTTGAAATACTGAATTACTGAGTGAATACCTGCTTATTGTTGTAAGTATTAGCCACAAATGTCATGTACTGTTCAGGAACATGGTCAGTTGCTGTATAGTTTGTGGATTTCTGTTGTTTATTATAAGAATAATATTCAAAACACTTATTTTAAGACATCAGTCTGTGATATTAAACAATAAAATATTTTTTATCAAAAAAAATTTACCTAATTTAAACTAAATCTTAATTTCAACTAACACCAAACATTTTATACGGTTTATTTAGAAACATTAGTTAAAAATTTAAGTGTTTGAGTTCTGAAGGTTTAATTTCAGTGAACAAACATTATTCATGACAACTCACTGAAATGAACTGAAACTGAAGAATTGAATTAATTTATTACAGTGTTGGTTCAGTTGTGGATTAAAGATATAAGTTGTACAATAGTAACAGTCAGTGAACTGACCTCAGAGTCTTCAGTCTACATTGTGGACTCTCCAGAAAACCACACAGCAGCTTCACTGCTGAATCCTGCAGGTTGTTTCCACTCAGGTCCAGTTCTGTCAGATGGGAGGGGTTGGACTTCAGAGCTGAGGCCAGAGAATCACAGCTGATCTCTGACAAATAGCAGTTCTTCAACCTGAATAAAGAATAAACCATGTAGATCAAATCATTAATAATCAATCAGATATGTCCTAATCAATGATGTTTCCTCTAAAATGAGTAGAGTGATTTTGTCTCTCTGTTATTGTGGATCTTCTTAATGTCAGTGTGATGGATGGAGTAACGTTCCCTGCGTGCTTTGTATTGGATCCAGTGGAGGCGGTGTCGGTTCTCAGCTGGTGCATATTTGATCATGGTTTTGTTTGTAGTTTTGTGTTCACAATGTTGTTGTCAGAGCTAGAGCACTTTATTCTGTGTTGTGTCTTGTGTCGGTGTCAGTGGCTCAATGGAGTGGACTGGATTGGGGGAGAATGTAGTTACAGAGAGAGTCCAGCAGAGGGAGCGTTGAGCTGCTGAGGTTCTCAGGTCGCTTCTCTTCATTCACTCAATACAAACATGAGCTGAGGAGAAGTTGTCGTGTGTCACTCTCATCAGTACCTCCCTTTACAGGTATAAGTTCTCCCTACTGACTGTTCATATTAATATAAGTATGTGTTATCTGAAGATGTATGTGTGTACATGGGATATTTATAGTGTTTTGCATTCGTGTATTATGAAGCAAAGAAGCTAATTACTGGATGCTAGCGATATTAGCAACGCTATGCTAACGTCGCCATAAAGCCTCATGTTAGTATCCGCTGGTCGAGCACTGTGTTAGAGTCAATGTTGTAGTTCAGCTGTTGAAATACTGAATTACTGAGTGAATACCTGGTTATTGTTGTAAGTATTAGCCACAAATGTCATGTACTGTTCAGGAACATGGTCAGTTTCTGTATAGTTTGTGGATTTCTGTTGTTTATTATAAGAATAATATTCAAAACACTTATTTTATCACATTTATCAGTCTGTGATATTAAACAATAAAATATTTTTTATCAAAAAAAATTAACCTAATTTAAAATAAACCTTAATTTCAACTAACAATAAACATTTTCTACAGTTTATTTAGAAACATTAGTTAAAAATTTAAGTGTTTGAGTTCTGAAGGTTTAATTTCAGTGAACAAACATTATTCATGACAACTCACTGAAATGAACTGAAACTGAAGAATTGAATGAATTTATTACAGTGTTGGTTCAGTTGTGGATTAAAGATATAAGTTCTACAATAGTAACAGTCAGTGAACTGACCTCAGAGTCTCCAGTCTACATTGTGGACTCTCCAGAAAACCACACAGCAGCTTCACTGCTGAATCCTGCAGGTTCCAGTTTCCACTCAGGTCCAGTTCTGTCAGATGGGAGGGGTTGGACTTCAGAGCTGAGACCAGAGAATCACAGCTGATCTTTGACAAACTGCAGTTGTTCAACCTGAATAAAGAATAAACCATGTAGATCAAATCATTAATAATCAATCAGATATGTCCTAATCAATGATGTTTCCTCTAAAATGAGTAGAGTGACTTTGTCTCTCTGTTATTGTGGATCTTCTTAATGTCAGTGTGATGGATGGAGTAACGTGCCCTGCGTGCTTTGTATTGGATCCAGTGGAGGCGGTGCCGGTTCTCAGCTGGTGAATATTTGATCATGGTTTTGTTTGTAGTTTTGTGTTCACAATGTTGTTGTCAGAGCTAGAGCACTTTATTCTGTGTTGTGTCTTGTGTCGGTGTCAGTGGCTCAATGGAGTGGACTGGATTGGGGGAGAATGTAGTTACAGAGAGAGTCCAGCAGAGGGAGCGTTGAGCTGCTGAGGTTCTCAGGTCGCTTCTCTTCCTTCACTCAATACAAACATGAGCTGAGGAGAAGTTGTCGTGTGTCACTCTCATCAATACCTCCCTTTACAGGGCTTTTACATCAGCCTTCTACAGACATCATCCAAATGTCACCACAACATTCATACAACTATTCATGTCAACACTGATTAACAAGTAAATTTAACTTTAGGAAAAAAGAATAATATTCAAAACACTTATTTTAAGACATCAGTCTGTGATATTAAACAATAAAATATTTTTTATTAAAAAAATTAACCTAATTTAAACTAAACCTTAATTTCAACTAACACCAAACATTTTCTACAGTTTATTTAGAAACATTAGTGAGAAATTTAAGTGTTTGAGTTCTGAAGGTTTAATTTCAGTGAACAAACATTATTCATGACAACTCACTGAAATTAACTGAAACTGAAGAATTGAATGAATTTATTACAGTGTTGGTTCAGTTGTGGATTAAAGATATAAGTTCTACAATAGTAACAGTCAGTGAACTGACCTCAGAGTCTCCAGTCTACATTGTGGACTCTCCAGAAAACCACACAGCAGCTTCACTCCTGAATCCTGCAGGTTGTCGTTGGAGCTCAGGTCCAGTTCTCTCAGATGGGAGGGGTTGGACTTCAGAGCTGAGACCAGAGAATCACAGCTGATCTTTGACAAACTGCAGTTGTTCAACCTGAATAAAGAATAAACCATGTAGATCAAATCATTAATAATCAATCAGATATGTCCTAATCAATGATGTTTCCTCTAAAATGAGTAGAGTGACTTCAGCAGAGGTTCAGGTCTGTACAAAGACCACATCATTACCAAAGGTGGTCTTGGTTTAGTGAAATAAGAACCAGTGGTTTGCAGAGTTCAGTCAGACTGATTTTAGAGCTGTGACAAAGATGAAACTGATCAATAGTTTAGAGTTGAAATGAAAGAAAAAACTGTTTCATATCAGATTTGATGAATGAGGACCACTGTCTCTATACATCTAGTAAGAATAAAAACAACAAACATCTGTCTGATCTGATTGGCTGACTTTTCTCTCTCTGACTTTCTGTCCATTCTCCTCTCACAGCTTCACTGAGAAATGCAGCAACAGAGAAAGATGAAGATTTACAGGAAATACTGGATCTTTGCTTTGATAATAACTGTGTTTAGTACAATACTGATGAACTTCCGACCTCAGACCTCTGGTCAAACTCTCACTTGATCCCCTCCAGTTTGCTTATCAACCCCATACTGGAGTGGATGACGCCATCATACATCTGCCCAATCGCGCCTACACCCACCTGGACAAGCCTGGGGGCTTAGTGAGGATCATGTTTTTTGATTTCTCCAGTGCATTCAACACCATCCGGCCTGCACTGCTGGGAGAGAAATTAAAAAACATGCAGGTCAACACTCCCGATTTCCTGGATCATGGACTACCTCACCAACCGTCCACAGTATGTCTGACTGCAGAACTGTGTGTCTGAGACTGTGATCTGTAGCACAGGTGGTCCACAGGGGACAGTTCTGTCTCTATTCCTCTTCACCCTGTATACCTCAGACTTCAGGTACAACTCAGAGTCCTGTCATCTTCAGAAGTTCTCTGATGACTCTGCAGTTGTAGGATGTATTAAGGGTGGAGATGTCACAGAGTACCGTGGAGTGGTGGACAGTTTTGTTGACTGGTGTGGACTCAACCATCTGCAACTCAACATCAACAAAACAAAGGAGCTGGTGATGGACTTCAGGAAATCTGGGAGTCCTGTCATCCCTCTCTCTATACAGGGGGAGGAGGTGGAGGTTGTGTCCGAATACAAATACCTGGGAGTGTACTTGGACAACAAACTGGACTGGACTAAAAACTCATCAGCATTGTACAAAAAGTCCTGAGGAGACTCAGGTCCTTCAACGTCTGCAGCACCATGCTGCGGATGTTTTATGAGTCTGTGGTGGCTAGTGTCATCTTTTATGCTGTGGTCTGCTGGGGTGGCAACATGAAGGTGGCAGACACTAATAGACTAAATAAGCTGATTAGGAGGGCTGGCTCTGTTCTGGGGGTGGAGCTGGACCCTCTACATGTTGTGGCTGAAAGGAGGATGCTGTCCAAACTCCTCTCAATCCTGGACAATTCCTCCCACCCACTGCACAGTGTGTTGGCTGGACAGAGGAGCACGTTCAGCCAAATACTTATTAACATTAAATGCTCCACAGAGCGCCACAGGAGATCCTTTCTACCTGTGGCAATCAATCTGTACAATTTCTCTTCCCCCTCTGTAAGAGGTGGGGGAAGTGAAAGTGTCATATACTTGCTGTGAATCTATATATTTTGACCCAACTTCATTTATCTATTTTACATATTCTGTATATATATTGAGTTTTCCTGTATTGATGTTATTGTGTATTTATGTTTGTGTTGGATCTTTCCTGGTTGTGGTTCCTTTTCTTTCTGTCTGTTTTGAGAACAATGGTTATGAGGCATAATTTCCCTCTGGGATTAAGTTAAGTTTTTAAGTTTTTTGAATATTGAATCTTGAAAGTAGCATGGACTGACTTCAACACTCAACTGACCTCAGACTCTTCAGTCTACATTGTGGACTCTCCAGAAAACCACACAGCAGCTTCACTGATGAATCCTGCAGGTTCCAGTTTCCACTCAGGTCCAGTTCTTTCAGATGGGAGGGGTTGGACTTCAGAGCTGAGGCCAGAGAATCACAGCTGATCTTTGACAAACTGCAGTTGTTCAACCTGAATAAAGAATAAACCATGTAGATCAAATCATTAATAATCAATCAGATATGTCTTAATCAATGATGTTTCCTCTAAAATGAGTAGAGTGACTTTGTCTCTCTGTTATTGTGGATCATCATAATGTCAGATTATTACCAGCTCTGCACCAGTGACTCTCCAATTCTCCTGTTGCTCTGAAATCTGATTGAAGTTTCTCACGTTGCCTGTTTGACTCCGCTTTTTGGTAGTGATGTTAAGTTTGAAGCATACAACTTGACTTAGTAGTGATTTTTTAAAAACAGAAGTAGAAGCTGCAAGTTGTTTCGATAACTCACTTTACCAAGTAAAAAATTACATGACCATCCAAAATGAAGCTTCATTACATCACAGTTGTACTTAGAGAGGTGTGGTGCTGGTTTGAATCAGATGTACTTCTTATTGTGTTTAATTGTGTATTTTAAAATAAACCAATTTCATAATGCAGCAAGTATTTATCAAAAATACTATTAACAGCAGGATAAAACTGCTTTTATTCTAATTGTGTCTTTTTGGTCTCAGATTAATTTCAGTGATTGAAATGCAACATCACATATTTGGTCAGTAGATGAACTCATTGTTGACTGTGTCAAAAGCTTTAAAATACTTCACATTAATTCATTTAGTCATGTTGCAGATGCTTTTATCCAAAACGTGGTTCAGAAATTTTCGGTTTCTTCACCACTATTTTTTAGATCTCCCTCTGGTTTGTTTAAGCATTTCATTTAATTATAAAGAGGTGAATTTAAGTTTTACATGGAGAGGAGCATTTGTTATTTATCAAGAGGAGAGTCTTTCTATTGTTTAGGAAAATGATGATGAACATTTTTTTTTCTGGAGGATGTTTTTTTTGATTGTGGATTTTGTGGTCTTTGAAGAGGAATATTCATGAAGAGGAAAACCCACCGTATTCTTGTTTCTCGTTGTGTCCCTAAGGATTTCTGGATACCACATTTTTGTCAGTGAGCCAGTTTCTCGCCTGTCTCCATTAATACCTACCACAGTGCAGACACTGAATCCCCTGCTCTGCTTGAAGTTGTGACAAAAACTGTTTCTACCAAAAACTGATGAAAGATGCATCACCCAGTTTATCTACGACTACAACAGTTTCTTTCAGGATAAAAGAGCAAAAACTATACACTACATGTATTCCAATGGTAATGACAAAAGTTTGTTTTTGTCAAACCTAAAGGTTTGAGGCAATTTACACTAAATAATCATAATAACATTCAAAAGAAGCTTTTGTCATATAGAATACTTTAAAGTGGTACTCGGTTCGAACTGTGCTATATTTAAACTGACACTTGATGTGATGAAACCAGGACTCAGGCAGTTCAAAGACAATACATTAATGTATATTTATGTTTGTAAATATTTCTGCTTTTCACCACTTTAAACACCTCCCTAAGACCAGTCTAACCAGTAAAATGCAGCTTTGTCATCACCAAAAAGTGATTAAAGCCAGTATCTTTACTGAAAAGCCTTTACTGCCTCAGTATTTCACACTTCTGGGTTTTATTTAAACTTTTACTGTATTAAACATGCAGTCCACTTTACCAGTTCAAACACCTCTAAAGAGCCATTATGTGTTTCATGATCGTTAAATATCACCCACAAGAGTAAAATTAAGTTAAACTGAAGAAGAAAATCAGTAAAAGTATATTGTCTGTGATCACTTTGACAAGGAGAAAATACAATAGTACAGGTTCAACTGGCTGTTTAGAGGTGGATATGGAGTAGAAATAATTATTAAAATAACACAGAAGAGTGAAATTAAGCTACACTGAGGCAGAAAATGCATTTCAGTTGAGATATTGCTGTAGATACTTTGTTGGTAACAAGAAAAATTCTTTTTTATTGGTTAATCTGGTCTGAGGTGTTTAAAGTGATAAAAAGCACTGGATGGTTTATATTACACAGCACAGAGCAGGAAAAATACACAGACTCATTAGAATGACTGCAAAATTGAGAATCATCTTATTTTATAAGGAGTCCACATCAGTGAAGTAGTTTCAGTCAGACAGAAGCAGAACATTGACACACATTAGGAAACCTTTACAAAGATAAGTTTACATTAATTTAATGTGGCGTCTTTGGACTGTCTGAGTGACGGCTTCATTACATATATGTTTAAATAGAGCACAGCAAAGAACAAGGACTGTTTTAAGATATTCTAAATGACAACAGCTTCTTTCTTTTCTTCTCTACTTTTAGGTTTATTTAGTTAACACGTCCTCAAACCTTCAAGTTCCTGTGCATGTTACCAGAAGAATACATGTAAAGTATAGATCTTGCACTTAATGAAAGTGAAAAAACAGCTGTAGTCATAGATAAACTAAGTGATGTGTCTTTAACAGTCTGTGTGCTCCTGCTGACATCAATCAGTTTCTGGCAGAGAGTCACTTTTTGTGAAGACACCTGTCAGTGCCCTCTTGGATCTCAACCTGTACTTAACCAGTGCAGCTTTTCTCCATGATGAGTCTGTTGTCAGTCAACCCACTGCAGTAAAATCATATTCTTCACTATTAATTCTACTCTCCTACAACCCTCATTTATCTTGGTCTCTGTGTTTAGATACTCACCGTACCACCCACCAATAAAGGGAACCTGTCAACTCATGAGACTTCCTGAACTGAGCCTGTCAAGTCTGTGTCAACCTCACTACTTCACTACTTTTATATAGTCACTGTTGCTCTTTAATGGAGCAAATTTATTTTTATCTGACTGCTAAATTAATCAGTGGAATAATTAATTTATTAAATAATCAATGCAGCTCTAATGTGAAAGAAATCGTTTTGTATAATGTTCAACAGAAATGTTAAATAAATACATTTTACAGTTGATGGACTAGAAATAAAGGAATATTACCAAAATGTTTAAAGCCTATCATCAGAAAATATTAGTTCTGTCTACCAATAGTATTATGTGTTTACTAATACAGCTCTATTCATTTAAAAGGACAAACTGAAAATTAGAAAAACTGTGATCGTAACACAGATGAAGATGTACCTTTTGATGAAAAAAAGGATTTCCATAAATTCCCAAGTGTGTCCAAAGATTTGACTGGTAGAGTAAATATAAATTAATTTAAACCAAATCTTAATTCCGCATATTACCAAACAACTATTTAAAAACATTAGACGAGAAATTCAAGTTCTGGAGGTTTAATTTAACTGAAGACACATTATTCATAACAACTCACTGAAATAAACTAAAAACAAAAAAGACAGACAGTAAACTGACCTCACAGTCTTCACAAGATCAGAAAGCTGCTTCACTGCTGAATCCTGAAGGTTCCAGTTTCCTCTCAGGTCCAGTTCTGTCAGATGGGAGGGGTTGGACTTCAGAGCTGAGACCAGAGAATCACAGCTGATCTCTGACAAACTGCAGCCACTGAGTCTGAAAAAAGAAGAAACCATGTAGATCAAATCATTAATAATCAATCAGATATGTCCTAATCAATGATGTTTCCTCTGAAATGAGTAGAGTGACTTTGTCTCTCTGTTATTGTGGATCATCATAATGTCAGCCTTCTACAGACATCATCCAAATGTCACCACAACATTCATACAACTATTCATGTCAACACTGATTCATAACATGCTGCTGACCTCAGTCACATCTGGAATTACAAGATAAATATCAAATCACATATGACAGACTAAAAACTTACTACAATACTTTTACTCATCACTGAAATGGATCAAACTTTAAAGAACCACAACTGATCCAGTAAAAAGGTCGAGTTTGGTCCTGGTCTGGATCCTGCACATCAGGAAACACAGAACTAAACAGAGATTAAACTGAACAAAAACTGTATTAATCCCAAATTACAGATGATTTAATGAAAACTAAAAATGAAAATTTAGTGTTCCTGTACAGGGTGTTGAAACTCTGACTAAACACGGAGCTGACCAGAAGTCAAATGAAGAGGATTCACTTCATTAAAGTGTCGTTTTATTGTCTTCTCTTCACATGAAAGTGCATGGGTTTATGTGGTAAAAACTGTAAAAACACAATACAAAGAAAAACATTCAGTCTTTGAATGATAGCACCGAAACGTATACGGATTCACATGGCGCCTGCATGTGCCTACGTTCTCCCGTATCCCGTAGTAAACAAGTAATTACATACGGGATTTCCCGCAAAACCGCAAGTAACATTGCACATATCGTGAGATTATCTGAACTTACAAATTAGCAATTTATCCTAACAGAAACATTTTAATATTACTATACACATAATTATAAATATTTTAGCTGAACACTTTGCATGAAACAAACTTAATACGATTTTAGGAAAATAAGCAGCAATTAAAGATTGCCCTAAAGGCAACACACCAACACTTTGGTTCTTTAAACCTTTTCAACACATTTAACAAGTAAATTCAACTCTAGGAAAAAATACTATTTTCCAAACACACTTATTTTAAGTCATCAGTCTGTCGTTTGGAGACAGAATGAGATGTTTGTATCAATTATATTTCAACTGACTTAAACTAAATCTTAACTTCAACTAGGACCAGGACTGCTTTGCATACACTGAATGGAGTATTTTTGAACACCAGGATCTGACAGCATTCACAGAGACTGTGATGGAATACATCACATTCTGCATGGGGACTGTCACCATAGTGAAACGCATACGGGTCTTTCCCAACCAAAAACCCTGGATGACCAGTGAGGTCAGGCTCCTCCTAAAAGGCCGTAACACTGCCTTTAGGTCAGGTGACAAAGAACTGTACAGTGCTGCTAGAGCTGACCTAAGGTGAGGAATCAGAAAGGCCAAGTTGGATTACAGGAGGAAAATAGAGGACCACCTCTCCAACAACAACCCTACAGCAGCTGACCAACTTCAGGGAACAGACCAGCACAGCTGTACACTCCAGCGCTGCACTGGTAGAAGAGCTGAACGCGTTCTTCTCGTGTTTTGAGACTACACCACTGCAGTCTGCAATCACACCATCTCTACCTCAATCTGCTCCCAGCTCCAAACCACTGACTGTGCAGGCATAGGATGTGGCACGGATGTTCAGCAGAGTGAACCCTAGGAAATCGGCTGGACTTGACGGGGTTCCTGGGAAGGTACTAAGGGTCTGTGCCGACCATCTCTCTTTCAACCTGTCTCTAGCACAGACTTTCATCACTGCCTGTCTGAAGTCATCCACAATTATTCTCATATCCAAAAAATCATCCACAGCCTGCCTCACTGACTACCGTCCAGTTGCACTCACCCCTGTCAT